>NW_026970496.1:0-245336 GCF_028390025.1 Pseudophryne corroboree | reverse complement strand
AGAGGTTTATATTGCTGCCCAGGGCGCCCCCCCTGCGCCCTGCACCCTTACAGTGACCAGAGTATGTGAGGTGTATGGGAGCAATGGCGCACAGCTGCAGTGCTGTGCGTTACTTCAGTGAAGATCATGAAGTCTTCTTCCGCCGCTGAAGTCTTTCTTTTCTTCTCATACTCACCCGGCTTCTATCTTCCGGCTCTGCGAGGGGGACGGCGGCGCGGCTCTGGGACGGACGGCGAGTGTGAGATCCTGTGTACCAATCCCTCTGGAGCTAATGGTGTCCAGTAGCCTAAGAAGCAGGGCCTTGCAACTCAGAGAGTAGGGCTGCTTCTCTCCCCTCAGTCCCTCGATGCAGGGAGTCTGTTGCCAGCAGTGCTCCCTGAAAATTAAAAACCTAACAAAATACTTTCTGTCAGAAAGCTCAGGAGAGCTCCTGAAAAGCACCCAGTTTCCACTGGGCACAGTATCAAACTGAGGTATGGAGGAGGGGCATAGAGGGAGGAGCCACTGCACACCCAGAACTAAAGTCTTTCTTAAAGTGCCCATGTCTCCTGCGGAGCCCGTCTATCCCCATGGTCCTTACGGAGTCCCCAGCATCCTCTAGGACGTTAGAGAAAATAGGATTTTAATACCTACCGGTAAATCCTTTTCTCTTAGTCCGTAGAGGATGCTGGGCACCCGTCCCAGTGCGTACTGTGTCTGCAGTTATTAAATGGCCCTTAACTCCAGAACATTTATGTGGAGACAACTTTCCCGACTTGACCATCTTCCTTGGATGTTTTCACCCTGTGTGACTGCTTCCCAGCCTCGGAGGGTTGCATCCGTGGTCCCTAGGATCCAGTCCTGGATCCCGAACCATCGCCCCTCTAGGAGGTGAGAACTGTGCAGCCGCCAATGGAGTGATATTCTGGTCTTGGAAGACAGGATTATCCTCCGGTGCATGTGTAGGTGGGATCCGGACCACTTGTCCAACAGGTCCCACTGGAACACTCTAGCATGGAACCTGCCAAACTGAATGGCCTCGTAGGCCGCAACCATCTTCCCCAGCAACCGAATGCATTGATGGATTAACACTCTTGCTGGTTTCAGAATTTGTTTGACCAGACTCTGGATCTCCATAGCCTTTCCACTGGAAGAAAACCTCTTCTGTGTCCAGTATCACTCCCAAAAACAACAACCGTGTCATTGGGACCAACTGCGATTTTGGCAAGTTTAGGAGCCAACCATGTTGTTGAAGAACTGTCAGGGAGAGTGCAATGTTTTGCAACAACTGGTCCCTGGATCTCGCCTTTATCAAGAGATCATCCAAGTACGGGATAATTGTGACTCCTTGCTTGCGAAGGAGAACCATCATTTCCGCCATCACCCTGGTGAAAATCCTCGGAGCCGTGGACAGACCAAACGGCAATGTCTGAAATTGGTAATGACAATCCTGAATTGCAAACCTCAGGTAGCTTGATGCAGTGGCTAAACGGGAACATGTAAGTAGGCATCCTTATGTCTACCAAAACCATGAAATCTCCTTCCTCCGGACCGGAGATCCCTACCCTGAGAGATTCCATCTTGAAATTGAATTTCTTTAGGTAGAAATTGAGGGATTTCAGATTTAAGATTGGTCTGACTGAGCCGTCCGGCTTCGGGACCACGAAGAGGCTTGAATAAAAGCCTTCTCCCTGCTGACTAATGCCGATTTGAACAATCGGTGAGGGGGAACGTCTTGAAACCCCAGTTTGTACCCTTGGGACACTGTTTGTAAAACCCACGAGTCCAGGTCCAAATTAATCCAGTACTGACTGAAGTGTTTTAGACGTGCCCCCACTGGTGTGGGCTCCTGCAAGAGAGCCCCAGCGTCATGCAGTGGATTTGGCAGAAGCAGAGGACGATCTCTGCTCCTGCGATCTTGAAGAGGCTACAGACCTCTTCCCTCTTCTCCTTCCTCTACCTGCAAAGAAATGGGAATCTTAACTTCTTGCATATCTATTGGGCCAAAATGACTGCGTTAGATAATGATGCGTCTTCATCCGTTGAGAGGGAACATAGGGCAAGAAGGTTGACTTACCTGCGGGAGCTGCCGAGATCAAATTAACTAGGCCGTCGCCAAACAAGGCTTCACCTTCATAGGGAAGAGACTCCCTTTCTTCTTGGAGTCAGCATCAGCATTCCCTTGGTGAATCCACAATGCCCTCCTATCCGAGACTGCCATGAAATTGGCCCGTGAACTCAAGAGTCCTATATCCCTTGCAGTCGTAAGTATGCTGCAGTGTCCTTGATATGATCCAACGTAAGGAGCATCCCATGTCTCCAGGATATCTATATCGGATGACAAGGTATTCGACCAATTCTTGAATACTACTACTCACCCATGCGCATGAAATGGCAGGTCTAAGTAATGTACCCGTGGTTACATAACTAGAAATAATGTAGCTTCCTGCATACGATCCGCTGGATTTGTGACAGGGCCCCGTGCAGAACAGGGGGTGACTCCCACTTTATTCTGTCCGCGGCAGGAAATAAATAAACAACCGGAAACCTTTTGGGGATTTGAAACCATCTTGTCGAGCTGGCCCAGACTTTCTCAAACAGAGATGAAGGAACGTTACATCAGCTTTCATTATATATCTATATATACATACAAATAGACCCCTTTGTCAGGAACAGCAGGGTCCTCAGTGATGTTAATATGTCCTTAATATCCACAATCATGTACTGAATGCTCCTTGCCAATATTGGATCTAATCAGGAAATATTATGGTCGACATAGGAATCAGTATCCGAGTCAGTATCAGTGTGTAGTAACTGGGCAAAATAACATTTTTGCGGGGCCTGAGGGAAAAGAAGCATAGCCATGAACATCACATCTTTTCTCTACGTCTGTGTCTGGGACACAGATTTATCCAACCTCACTCTGATATTACTGAAACTTTCACCCAGTCAGTTATTGGTGGTGCCAACAGGGCCACCATCATATGTCTGCATTCCTAATATAGTTTCCTCTTGGGAAAAACATTCAGCCACCGACATGTTGACACACATGTACCAAGTACCCACAGACACATCGGCTTATGGGGGATAGACCTACAGTAAATATGTCAGAGGGACAGATGGGATTTTTCAGCTCACAACCCAGCGTCAAAAGTACACAGTCTGGGAAATAATAAACTCTATAGTGATAGACTTGTAACACTCTTTAGATGTGCTGGTGAGGTGAGGAAGAAGCCCCGCCGCTGTAATGGCACGCTTCTGTCCCGCTCAGAAACAAATAATTAATTACGCTGGTGGGGTAAGGACAGTGCCCAGGCACTAATGTCCACTTTTGCCAGCCTTTTGTGAGGAATTTATGCTGCCCAGGGTGCCCTCCCCCCACGCCCTGCACCCTGCAGTGCCTGTGTTTGTGTGGGAGCATGGCGCACAGCATTCCGCTCGCTGCGTGGTACCTCAGAATGCCATCTGTTCTTCTGCTACTCGCCTGTCTTCTGACTTCTGGCTCTGTAAGGGGGTGACGGCAGGCTACGGGAGTGGGCATCTAGGCGTACCCAGCGATCAGCACCCTCAGGAGCTAATGGTGTCCTGTCAGCCAGAAGTAGAGCCATTGAACTCACTAGAAGTTGGTCATACTTCTCTCCCCTAAGTCCCACGAAGCAGGGAGACTGTTGCCAGCAGCCTCCCTGAAAATAAGAAAAACTAACATAAGTCTTTTCAGAGAAACTCAGTAGAGCTCCCCTGTAGTGCATCCAGTCTCACTGGGCACAATTCTAAAACTGGAGTCTGGAGGAGGGGCATAGAGGGAGGAGACAGTTCACACCCTTTGAAAGTCTTAAAGTGCCCATGTCTCCTGCGGATCCCGTCTATACCCCATGGTTCTTAATGTGATCCCTGCATCCTCTAGGACGTATGAGAAAACAAATAACGCACACACGAGGAGGAGAGAACAAAGGAAGCTATAAGGAGGGGAGGGGAGGGGGGGGGAAGGTAAGGTAGTAAAGGCATATTGGATAAACTACAACCTTATACATATTCATTAATGTACCAGTAGTTAGAAGTAGAAGAGCTCTAACAGAAACCACAAAGCTTATCTAAAGCCACACCACACTGGATATGCCCAATCTCATTTGATCTTTGAAGCAAAGCAGTATTGGACTTTGTTACTACCAAGCAGTCTCCCATCCATGTATTATCAGATTCTTTAGGTGTTTTTAAACTACCAACACCCTTTTCTTGGTACATTTAATTTTTACACGTATTCTTTTATGTACCAGAAGTTAGAAGTAGAAAAGCTCTAGCAGAAACCACCAGCTCATCTACAGCCACAGCACACTGGATTTGCCCAATCTCTCCTGATCATGGAAGCTGAGCAGTGTTGGTCCTGGTTTTAGTACTTGGATGGGAGACCACCAGGAAATACCAGGAGCTGTGTGTATTTTTACAATACCAACACCGTTCTCTTGATGCATTCCATTTTGAAACATTGGGGCAGATCTATTAAGCCTGGTGAACTGATAAAGTGCAAGGTGATAAAGTACCAGCCAGTCAGCTCCTAACTGTCATTTTTCAAACCCAGCCTGTGACATGGCAATTAGGAGCTGATTGGCTGGTACTTTATCATTCCACCAGGTTTAATAAATCGCCGCTTATTCATTTATGTACTAGTAGTTAGAAGTAGAAGAACTCTAACAGAAACCACTAAGTTCATCTACAGCCGCACCACACTGTATATGCCCAATATCACCTGATCTTAGGCCTGGTTTGTTCTTGGATGTGAGACCACCTGGGAATACCAGGTGCTGTAGGTAGTTTTATACTACCAACACCGTTCTCTTGATGCATTCTATTTTGAAACTTATTCATTGATGTAGAAGTTAGAAACAGCAAAAATCATCTACAGCCGCATCACACTGGATATGTCCAATCTCATCTGATGTTGGAAGCTAAGCAGTGTTGTGCCTGGTTAGTTTTTGGATTTCAGGTCCTGCCTTCTGGTTTGGCCACGGCACCTCGGAAATTCACCAAGGTCATGGCCGTGATGACGACCCTTCACCATCGGTGGACCAGGGAGGAATCTCTCCTCCCGATAAACATTCTGGAATTGCGGGCAGTGTTCAATTCATTGATACTGGCCCTGCCTCTAGTACAGAACAGGCCTGTTCAAGTACAATCGGACAACGCCACCACGGTAGTGTACACAAATCATCAAGTCGGCAATCGAAACTGCATGGCAAAGCTGGAAGTATAAAAAAATCCTCAGTTGGGTAGAACGTCATCTGCCAGCAATATCGGCAGTGTTCATTCCCGGAGTCCTCAACTGGAAAGCGGATTTCCTCAGTCGTCAGGACGTTCACGCTGGAGAGTGGAGAGGCTGCAGCAGAAATATCTGCACTGGTGTCAGTAGGTGACTGAGGCAGGGATGACTGGGAGATAGTGGGTGACTGAAGCATGTATGAGTGGGAGATAGTGGGTGACTGAAGCCGGGGTGACTGGGAGATAGTGGGTGACTGATGCAGGGGTGACAGTGATAGTGGGTGACTGAGGCAGGGGTGACAGGGAGATAGTGGGTTACTGAGGGAGGGGTGATAGGAAGGGGTTGGGTAAGTATGGGAAGAAAGTGGGTGACAGGGATAATAAATGAATAAGGCAGGGATGATAGGGAGATAGTGGATGACTGTGGCAGGGGTGACAGGGACAGTAAGAGACTGAGGCAGGGTTGACAGGGATAGTGGGTGACTGAAGCAGGGGTGATAGGGTGACAGTGGGTGACTGAGGCAGGGGTGACAGGGATAGTGGGTGACTGAGGCAGGGGTCGCAGGTATAGTGGTTGACTGAGGCAGCGGTGACTGGGAGATAGTGGGTAACTGAGGCAGGGGTGACAGGGAAAGTGTGTGACTCAGGCAGGGGTGATAGGGAGATAGTGGGCAGCATATCTCTGCCTCACTGCAGCAGCACATTCCTGCTTCACTGACAGCAGCACATCCCTGCAACGTTGACAGCAACACATCCCTGCAACATTGACGGCAGCACATCCCTGCCTCATTGACGGCAGCACATCCCTGCCTCACTTATAGCAGCACATCCCTGCCTCGCTGACAGCAGCACATCACTGCCTCGCTGACAGCAGCACATCACTGCTTCACTGACAGCAGCACATCACTGCTTCACTGACAGCAGAACATCCCTGCCTCACTGGCAGCAGCACATCCCTGCTTTACTGACAGCTGTATATAGGGCCTAATTAAGACCTGATCCCTGCTGTGCATATTCACACAACAGGAGATCAGGTCTGAAGTGCGTGTGTGCTGGTGCCACAGTGCACCGGCACATGCCAGAGATGCGATCAGCATCTCTGCCCAGTGAGCGCCTCTGTCTGATTGACAGGCAGAGGCGGTCACTGGGCAGGAGGAGTCGGGCCAGCGGCGTTGTGCCGCCATTTTGGGGGCACAGTCAGGACAACGCAGACATGACCGGACCGTATGGGGGCGGGCCGTGACGGCTGTGTGACCCGGACAGCAACGGGCCTTATTTACTAAAATCTCAGATAAATTTTATGGCATTTATGTGCAGTCTAGTTTGCACAGTTGATAGAGTGTTGATCTTGCACTATCAATGTAAGCCTCACATAGGTTTGATACACATGTAAGTTTGTTTTTATTTTACTACATTGTGGTTTGTGGCTCTATACCATGTAATGCATGTCTTTTAACAGTAGTCAAGTCTTCCAATGTGCTTGTTAGTGAAACCCAATACATAGCTTTATTTTATTTTGTTTCTTCAAATATTGAATGCATATGTCTTATAACTTTTTTTTTCAATATATAAACATTTTTATTATAAGATTTTCAATGACACAAGTACATCCAAGTTGCAGATTATGGATTGTGAAGGACAAATCAACCATATAAACAATTTAAGCAATTTAAATTGCATGCAGGTAGTAGAATATCAAACTCCTTGGATGAGAGTTGGTCTGAATAAACTAGGATAGAAAAGAATAAAGTAGAAAATAAGATTTTAAACCTACCGGTAAATCTTTTTCTCGTAGTCCGTAGAGGATGCTGGGGACTCCGTAAGGACCATGGGGATAGACGGGCTCCGCAGGAGACATGGGCACTTTAAGAAAGACTTTAGTTCTGGGTGTGCACTGGCTCCTCCCTCTATGCCCCTCTATGCCACAGTTAGAGTAACTGTGCCCAGAGGAGACTGACAGTATGAGGAAAGGATTTTGTTAATCCAGGGCAAGATTCATACCAGCCACACCAATCACACCGTATAACTTGTGATAAACTACCCAGTTATGAGTACGAAAAAACAACATACTGTAGCATCAGTGCAGGACCGATGCAACTATAACATAACCCTTATTGAAGCAATAACTATATACAAGTATTGCAGAAGTAGTCCGCACTTGGGACGGGCGCCCAGCATCCTCTACGGACTACGAGAAAAAGATTTACCGGTAGGTTTAAAATCTTATTTTCTCTAACGTCCTAGAGGATGCTGGGGACTCCGTAAGGACCATGGGGATTATACCAAAGCTCCAAAACGGGCGGGAGAGTGCGGATGACTCTGCAGCACCGATTGAGCAAACATGAGTTCCTCCTCAGCCAGGGTATCAAACTTATAGTATTTTGAAAAGGTGTTTGAACCTGGCCAAGAAGCAGCTCGACACAGCTGTAGTGCCGAGACCCCTCGGGCAGCCGCCCAAGAAGAGCCCACTTTCCTCGTGGAATGGGCCTAGACCGATTTCTGTAACTGCAATCCAGCCATAGAATGCGCTTGCTGAATCGTGTTACAAATCCAGCGAGCAATAGCCTGCTTTGAAGCAGGGGCACCAATCTTGTTGGTTGCATACAGGACAAACAGCGCTTCAGTTTTCCTGACTCTAGCCGTCCTGGCCACGTAAATTTTCAAAGCCCTGACCACATCAAGTAACTCGGAATCCTCCAAGTCACACATAGCCAAAGGCACCACAATAGGTTGGTTCATATGAAAAGATGAGACCACTTTAGGTAGGAATTGAGGACGGGTCCGCAATTCCGCTCTATCCACATGGAACACCAAATATGGGCTTTTATGTGACAAAGCCGCTAATTCCGACACTCGCCTAGCCGAAGCCAAGGCTAATAACATGACCACCTTCCACGTGAGATATGTTAACTCCACCGTTTTAAGGCTGCTAAAAACTGCTAGCAAACAATCAACTCAGAATGACCCCCATAGTGTATTGCAAGAAAATATCTGTAAATCCAATGGTACCGTAAGTGCGGTATATACGGGCGAGAACATCTCCCCTAAGTGAAGTCAGCCCTATGAATAGAGTTTGTGTGATCCCTGTGCAGCAGTCACAGAAAGGGTTCATCTCTGCAGTTTGTCACTCAAATTACATTGTTGCATTTTTTCTAGAAGTGGATCTGAGAGCTGTTACCCGCAGACCAGCTACAATAATTATCCTGGGTACTCACTAGACCAGTTGTTCTCAAACTGCACCCTGGGGTGCCTCAGGACACCTTGCAGGGGTGCCTTGGATTGGTGGTCCAGGACCAATTCAAAATATTTATAGTTAGTGTTATAGGCAAAACCAGTGCTGTTGGCTGGCAATCATAACATATGTGCACAAGCAGAAGCAAATCCTGTCCCCTACCAAAGGGCCGGTGCTAGGGTGTTTGGCGCCTCCCTGCAAACTATTAATTTAAGCCCTCTCTCCAATACTTAATAAAGGCGCCTTAAAAAAAGAAGGTGTGGTATCACAAGGAAGGGGCATGGCCACACAATAGCACCCCAAATCAATATACGCCACACAGTAGCACTATCTTATTGTCATTACACCGCATGTAATAATAATAATAATAATAATAATAATACCCACAGTCGCAGTGCCCTTTATACACATAACCACCATATCAGTGCAGCTTACACACATAATGCCAACAGTAGCAGTGCCCCTTCTACACATGCCCATGGTGGCAATCCTTTACATGGCAAAAATCAACCTGGTTTTGCCATGTAAAGGATTGCCACTTTAAAAAACAAACAATCAAACAAAAACAAAAAAACAACAGGAAAAAAACACAAAATCTCTCACTTTCTGATTCTCACACCCTATTACATTCCTCCCTATATATTTAAATGTTTCTATTACTGTATGTTCCCTCTTCCCTTCTCCAAACTATACACATCAATATCTTTTAGTATTTCCAGGTAAGTTTTGTGATGTAGGCCATGCACCATTTTAGTTGCCCTAATGTAATTACAGCCTTCTGGAGATATGGCTTCTGGAACTGAACACAGGATTCTAAATGTGGCTGTACCAAGGACCTATACAGTGGCATTACAGGTTGAGTATCCCTTATCCAAAATGCTTGGGACCAGAGGAATTTTGGATATCGGATTTTTCTGTATTTTGGAATAATTGCATACCATAACGAGATATTATGGTGATGGGACCTAAATCTAAGCACAGAATGCATTTATGTTTCATATACACCTTATACACACAGCCTGAAGGTCATTTTAGCCAATATTTTTTATAACTTTGTGCATTAAACAAAGTGTGTGTACATTCACAGAATTCATTTATGTTTCATATACACCTTATACACACAGTCTGAAGTTCATTTAATACAATATTTTTAATAACTTTGAGTATTAAACAAAGTTTGTGTACACTGAGCCATCAAAAAACAAAGTCTCACTCAAAAAAGTCCGTATTTCGGAATATTCCGTATTTCGGAATATTTGGATATGGTATACTCAACCTGTATTACTTTTTTCTGCTACTGGTTCTTTAACCTATGCAAACAAGCATCTGACTTGCCTTTCCTATTGCTTTGATACATTGCTCACCTGAAATAGTAATACTTAGATAGCTTTCCTCTTGCCATTATAATGCCCTTAATCTTATAGTTAGCCTTTGCATTTTTGAGACGTGTATGATTTTGCATTTTTTGGCACCATTCCTCTAGTGCAGGGGTGGAACTGCCAGAGACAACGGAGTCAGTTGCCGCCGGGCTCCAGCCCTAAAGGGGCTTCCCCCATAGCCCCCCGGCTGTTATGTGCCCTTCCTACTAAATAGACAAAGGCGCTACCAGCAGGGTCTCGCAGTTTGTACATTCCATGCCGTAACACCCTTCTTTCCACCTTTTTCAAGACCCAGCCCAGCAGCCTCTAGCTGCAGCACTGCCAGCGGTGGGGTGCCCCTGCTTCTTCTCACACCACAGATAGCTGGGCAGCACTGCAACTGCCTGCCTGATTGCTCCGCCCCCTTCCGGCTCCCAAGCACCTCTGCTGCCCAGTGATCCAGGAGCCTGCTGCTAGGAAGAAGTGGCCGAGCTTCAGCAAGCGAGTCTGGACACTGGCGGAGGAAGCCATGATAACCAGATAATAGGGAGTGGAGAGCCAGTTCCAAGGTAATACTTTATACAGCTGGTTGAGATCCTGGTCGGTGGATATGGATTCCAAGAAAACCCTGGAGGTGCTTCCTTTCAAGGGAGACACTCTCTTTGGAGAAGACCTCAATAAGATTGTAGCTGATCTGGCTACTGCTAAAACAGCTTGCCTACCTAGTATGACTCCTACCACGCAGAAGGCTAAAAGTACTTTCCCTTGGCCCTTTCATCCTCCAGGTAAAGCGTACCCAAGGTCAGGCATACCCAATGCAAGCTCATGCTTCCAGACCTGCCAAGCCCAGACTGAAGCAAGCCTGGGCTGCCCATCAGCCTGCTTCCAAAACGGACAAGCCTGCCGCATGACGGTGCAGGCCTCCCTCTGGGGGACTTCTAGGTTTGGCATAGAAAGGTATAATTCTAAGCTAAAGAATTTTGTTTGGAGCTCACCTTGTACTTTGTGAAGAAATAATCAGCATTGTGGCTGAGCAGGTACATGTAGTGTGTGGCTGCAAACTGCATGGATCTGCTGCATTGTAATGCTGATACTTTTTTTTTTGCAAAGTACCAATAGCTTCATATAATGTTCACAATTTTTATGCAGGATCAAATAGCTCAATGGGTAGGGTGTTTGATTAGAATTCAACAGGTTATAGGTTTGAATCCTGGGTATGGTAGTTTGAGATGTGTTATTTAATAAAGTATGTTGTTCTGACTGCCGGCATCCTATCACCTGGGATAGCATACTAAATAAATGGAGTTGATCAATTTCTTTTTTTTTTTTTTTTAAACTAGGGACAATTTCCAGATACTTTTCTTTATAACTGAGATTGCCCCCTGGAACTTCACATCAGTTGACAACTATGCATGAGTGGGCAGTGCTTGCCCTAGATCTGCCCACCCATTTATGTGCCGTCATAAAAGAAAGCACATCTGACAGTTATCCTGGGCGTACACTACACAATTATCTGTCAGGCTATCTATCCAGTCTGGATGGATGGCATGAAAATCTGGTAATGTATAGGAGCAAATGTCAATTAACCATTTGCTCCCAAACACTAGAAAAGTGGTCAAAAATGGTCATTACACAAATTGGTTAAACCCAAAATTTAACCAATTTGTTTAGGGGACCATTTTTGTCCATTTTCAAGTGTTTGAGAGTAAATCGTTGATGGTCATTTGCTCACATAGATAACCGGATTTCTATTCCAACCAGACAGTGTTGGAGAGATGGTCTGCCAGATTACATAATGCATACCAGAGCCATAACTAGACTTTTTGGTGCCCTGTGACAGAGAATTATATGCCCCCCCCCTCCCCATTTTTGCAATATGGACAAAAGGCGCATGCCTTGTGGGGAAGGGGCATAACAAGATTGGTCTCAGAGAAAGCACATGAGATATGAAGATATATCTAGTATACTTGACACTCAATGGTTTGTGGTATTGCCCTCCTTAAATGCATATACAGTCACACATGGCGTGTTTGTGCAAATGGCATATCAGCAGTCAGCACTAACTGGTGACATGCCATTTATACAAGTAAGCCATGTGTGACTAATATATAAACATACTTTATTAAATAACACATCTCAAACTACCATACCCAGGATTCAAACCTATAACCTGTTGAATTCTAATCAAACACCCTACCCATTGAGCTACTTGATCCTGCATCTATTCTAACCTCCAAAAACAGATTCAGTTGCATTTTCCAGCGTGTTTTGTTTGCAACTTTGCAAATGTCTTACATCGACAAACTTATTTAGTACTATTTTGCAAATAGGGTTACATTGTCACAACATTGTGTTCCCTAATTGCTTGATTTTTTAAATGCAACAATTGATAAAGACACCTGATAATTGCTCTGTGGAGTCTTATTTAGTGTCTACTTCTTATCTACATTTAATTCCCTAACTCTAATCAAGGCATTTTTAAATGCTGGGGGCTGCCAGGACGTGAGGCCTACCTAGACTTTAGATCTGAATTTGAACGTACTTGTGAACTAACTTAATTTCCTACTTCTAAATTCATTCCTAAATTCACTACTTACATTAATCCTGTAGTTGGGCATTTTGAGCCTTCAATTGTGGGCATTGCTTTGTGTCCAGACCAGCAGCTGGTGGTGTGCATTTGCTGGAAAGGCATCGAAGACCTCCGATATGCTGCATCTCCTGATGTGTGTCTCCCTCAAGTGGCTGTCAGTAAATGCATGCTAGACACCCCATTCCAAGCTGATTGTGACATCACGGAACATGCATCATAGAACAGGCATGCTAGAACATGGGTCTTCAACCTGCGACCCTCCAGCTGCTGTGGAACTACATATCCCAGCATGCCCTGCCTCAGTTTTAGCATACCTTAATAGCAAAACTATGGCAGGGCATGCTGGGATGTGTAGTTTCACAGCAGCTGGAGGGCCACAGGATGAAGACCCATGTGCTAGAGCCAAGCCGCAGGTACATTGAATGCTAGCAAGCTGAATGTTTAAATCATTTTTGTTCCGCAGCATTCCAATGCGGAAGATTCCATGGAACCAGAGATTATTCCATTGAGAAGGACATGCTGCCTGGATGACTGCACTGTGCAAATTAAATCACGGAGCCAGTTGGCTTGTGGGTGGCTCTGGTGACTGGGTGGTTGGGTGGGCGGTGTGTCGGAGGTGGAGCACATGCAAATGAATGTGTATCATCCAGCTAGTGAGAGTGAAAACTCATGCAGGAGTGTGCCTGCTTGTCAGTGGGTTATGCACCTTGCCAGACGTCAAATCTACATGGAGCAGCTGGAGGGAACAAGAGCAGGTTTGCAAAATATAGGCCCTCATTCCGAGTTGTTCGCTCGCAAGCGGATTTTAGCAGATTTGCTCATGCTAAGCCGCCGCCTACTGGGAGTGAATCTTAGCATCTTAAAATTGCGAACGATGTATTCGCAATATTGCGATTACACACCTCGTAGCAGTTTCTGAGTAGCTTCAGACTTACTCGGCATCTGCGATCAGTTCAGTGCTTGTCGTTCCTGGTTTGACGTCACAAACACACCCAGCGTTCGCCCAGACACTCCTCCGTTTCTCCGGCCACTCCTGCGTTTTTTCCGGAAACGGTAGCGTTTTTTCCCACACGCCCATAAAACGGCCTGTTTCCGCCCAGTAACACCCATTTCCTGTCAATCACATTACGATCGCCAGAACGATGAAAATGCCATGAGTAAAATTCCTAACTGCATAGCAAATTTACTTGGCGCAGTCGCAGTGCAGACATTGCGCATGCGCATTAAGCTTAAAATCGCTGCGATGCGAAGATTTTTACCGAGCGAACAACTCGGAATGAGGGCCCTTGTTAGAAGAGCATATATGCTGGCGCATTCTCCATGATTGTGTCAGCTTATGTTTTGGTGCACTGCACTTTCCTCCACTAAGTTTTAGCCATTTTGGTTAAACGCAAGTGTAGTTGCTTCTCGCCCTTTTGGCTGTGATCTTGTATCGTGGTTGAAGAGTCTGCTGGAGGGATTGTTTTCTTCTTTGGCGAGAGACTGAAGATATTCCAGGATGGAAGGCTTGGGAACACTATCCGTTTTTCAGTTGTGGAAGAGTTGAAAGACCGGATTGGACTACATTCTATAGTAAAGGATATCTTTGTATTTATTAATCCTCCCTTTATATGTGTCTGTCTTTCAATAAAGCTTCGGGCTTGTGAGTCCCTCACCCTCTTACACTCCACACCCTTTGGTTTCAATAGGTTCCTGACCAGAGTCATGAGTTCCTGGGCCTTTTCTATCGGAAGATAAACCTTTTTCTGGTCCGTATCCAGAATCATGCCCAAGCAAAGTCAGACGAGTCGTAGGAACCAACTGCGACTTCGGGATATTGAGAATCCAGCTGTGTTGCTGTAACACCTTCAGTGAAAGTTATACGCTGTTCAGCAACTGCTCTCTTGATCTCGCTTTTATGAGGAGATCGTTCAAGTACGGGATAATTGTGACACCTTGCTTTTGCAGGAGCACCATAATTTCCGCCATTACCTTGGTGAAAATTCTCGGGGAAAATTCTGGAGAGACCAAACGGCAACGTCTGAAATTGGTAATGACAATACTGTACCACAAATCTTAGGTACGCCTGATGAGGTGGATAATGGGTACATGAAGGTATGCCTCCTTTATGTCCAGAGATACCATAAAATCCCCCCCCCCTCTAGGCTGGCGATGACCGCTCTTAGCGATTCCATCTTGAACTTGAACCTTTTCAAGTATAGGTTCAGGGATTTTAAATTTAATATGGGTCTGACCAAACCGTCCGGTTTCGGGACTACAAACAGGGTCGAATAATTTCCCCTTCCTTGTTGAAGCAGGGGAACCTTGACCGCCACCTGTTGAAGATACAATTTGTGAATTGCATTTAACACTATCTCCCTTTCCAGGGGAGAAGATGGTAGGGCCGATTTGAAAAACCGGCGAGGAGGCACCTCTTCGAATTCCAGCTTGTAACCCTGAGAAACAATTTCTATTGCCTAGGGATTCACCTGCGAATGAACCCAGATGTGGCTGAAAACTCGAAGACGTGCCCCCACTGGGGCGTACTCCTTTAGCGGAGCACCAGCGTCATGCAGTGGATTTTGTAGAGGCCGGGGAGGACTTCTGTTCCTGGGAACTAGCTGTGTTGTGCAGCTTTTTCCCTCTGCCCTTACCTCTGGCAAGAAAGGATGCACCTCGTACTTTCTTGTTTCTCTGTGATCGAAAGGACTGCATTTGATAATGTGGTGCTGTCTTAGGCTGTGAGGGAATATAAGGCAAAAAATTTGATTTACCAGCTGTAGCTGTGGAGACTAGGTCCGAGAGACCTTCCCCAAACAATTCCTCACCCCTGTAAGGTAAAACCTCCATATGCCTTTTTGAGTCGGCATCACCTGTCCATTGCCGGGTCCATAGGACTCGTCTAGCAGAAATCGACATAGCGTTTATTCTAGAACCCAGTAGACTAATGTCTCTTTGAGCATCTCTCATATATAGGACAGCATCTTTTATATGCCCTATGGTCAATAACATAGCATCCTTATCTAGGGTCTCAATCTCTGCTAATAAGGGATCTGTTCATGCTGCTACCGCGCTACAACCCCGGCCGACGCAATTGCCGGTCTGAGTAAGGTACCAGAATGTGTGTAAATGGACTTTAGGGTAACCTCCTGCTTGCGGTCCTCCTGCTTGAGGGTAGCCGTATCCTGGGATGGCAGCGCTACCTTTTTGGATAAGTGTGTCAATGATTTATCCACCCTAGGGGAGGATTCCCACCGTATCCTGTCCATTGGCAGGAAAGGATACGCCATAAGAATCCTTTTGGGAATCTGCAGCTTTTTGTCTGGAGATTCCCAAGCTTTTTCACATAATTCGTTCAACTCATGTGAGGGGGGAAAGGTTATCTCAGGTTTCTTTCCCTTATACATGTGTACCCTCGTGTCAGGGACAGGGGGTTCCTCTGTGATGTGCAAAACATCTTTTATTGCAATAATCATATATCGAATACATTTAGCCAATTTTGGCTGTAACTTTGCATCATCGTAGTCGACACTGGAGTCAGAATCCGTGTCGGTATCTGTGTCAACTATTTGGGATAGTGGGCGCTTTTGAGACCCCGAAGGTCCCTGCGACATAGGGACAGGCATGGGTTGACTCCCTGACTGTTCCCTAGCTTCAGCTTTGTCTAATCTCTTGTGCAATAAGTTTACATTAGCACTTAAAACATTCCACATATCCATCCAGACAGGTGTCGGCGTTGTCGACGGAGACACCACATTAATTTGCTCCTGCTCCTCTCTAGGAGAGCCTTCTACCTCAGACATGTCGACACACGTGTACCGACACACCATACACTCAGGGAATCCTCTTATCTGAGGACAGTTCCCCAACAAGGCCCTTTGGAGAGACAGAGAGAGAGAGTATGCCAGCACACACCCCAGCACTATATGACCCAGGAAAAAAACATTGAGTTCACGGGCCAATTTCATGGCAGTCTCGGATAGGAGGGCATTGTGGATTCACCAAGGGAATGCTGATGCTGACTCCAAGAAGAAAGGGAGTCTCTTCCCTATGAAGGTGAAGCCTTGTTTGGCGACGGCCTAGTTAATTTGATCTCGGCAGCTCCCGCAGGTAAGTCAACCTTCTTGCCCTATGTTCCCTCTCAACGGATGAAGACGCATCATTATCTAACGCAGTCATTTTGGCCCAATAGATATGCAAGAAGTTAAGATTCCCTTTTCTTTGCAGGTAGAGGAAGGAGAAAGAAGAGGTCTATAGCCTCTTCAAGATCGCAGGAGCAGAGATTGTCCTCTGCTTCTGACAAATCCACTGCATGACGCTGGGGCTTTCTTGCAGGAGCCCACACCAGTGGGGGCACGTCTAAAACTCTTCAGTCAGTTCTGGATTCATTCGGACCTGGACTCGTGGGTTTTACAAATAGTGTCCCAAGGGTACAAACTGGGGTTTCAAGACGTTCCCCCTCACTGATTGTTCAAATTGGCCTTAGTCAGCAGGGAGAAGGTTTTTATTCAAGCCTCTTCGTGGTCCCGAAGCCGGACGGCTCAGTCAGACCAATCTTAAATCTGAAATCCCTCAATTTCTTCCTAAAGAAATTCAATTTCAAGATGGAATCTCTCAGGGTAGTGATCTCCAGTCCGGAGGAAGGAGATTTCATGGTTTTGGTAGACATAAAGGATGCCTACTTACATGTTCCCATTTAGCCACTGCATCAAGCTACCTAAGGTTTGCAATTCAGGATTGTCATTACCAATTTCAGACGTTGCCGTTTGGTCTGTCCACAGCTCCGAGGATTTTCACCAGGATGATGGCGGAAATGATGGTTCTCCTTCGCAAGCAAGGAGTCACAATTATCCCATACTTGGATGATCTCCTGATAAAGGCGAGATCCAGGGACCAGTTGGTGCAAAACATTGCACTCTCCCTGACAGTTCTTCAACAACATGGTTGGCTCCTAAACTTGCCAAAACCGCAGTTGGTCCCAATGACGCGGTTGTTGTTTTTGGGAATCATACTGGACACAGAAGAGGTTTTCTTCCAGTGGAAAGGCTATGGAGATCCAGAGTCTGGTCAAACACATTCTGAAACCAGCAAGAGTGTTAATCCATCAATGCATTCGGTTGCTGGGGAAGATGGTTGTGGCCTACGAGGCCATTCAGTTTGGCAGGTTCCATGCCAGAGTGTTCCAGTGGGACCTGTTGGACAAGTGGTCCGGATCCCACCTACACATGCATCGGAGGATAATCCTGTCTTCCAAGACCAGAATCTCACTCCATTGGTGGCTGCACAGTTCTCACCTCCTAGAGGGGCGATGGTTCGGGATCCAGGACTGGATCCTAGGAACCACGGATGCAACCCTCCGAGGCTGGGGAGCAGTCACACAGGGGGAAAACGTCCAAGGAAGATGGTCAAGTCAGGAAAGTTGTCTCCACATAAATGTTCTGGAGTTAAGGGCCATTTAATAACTGCAGACACAGTACACACTGGGACGGGTGCCCAGCATCCTCTTCAGACTAAGAGAAAAGGATTTACCGTCCTAGAGGAAGCTGGGGACTCTGTAAGGACCATGGGGATACACGGGCTCCACAGAGTTCATGATCTTCACTGAGATAACGCACAGCACTGCAGCTGTGCGCCATTGCTCCCATACACCTCACATAATCCGGCCACTGTAATGGTGCAGGGCGCAGGGGGGGCGCCCTGGGCAGCAATATAAACCTCTTTTTGGCAAAAATATAACATATATACAGCTGGGCACTGTATATATGTATGAGCCCCCGCCAATTTTACAGTTTAAGCGGGACAGAAGCCCGCCGCCGAGGGGGCGGGGCTTCTCCCTCAGCACTCACCAGCGCCATTTTTTCTCCACAGCACCGCTGAGGGGAAGCTCCCCGGACTCTCCCCTGCTTATACCACGGTAGAGAAGACGGTTGAAAAGAGAGGGGGGGGGACATAATTCGGCGCAAATTACATACAGCAGCGCTACTGGACAAACATTAAGTTACGGTGTTATTCCTGGGTTATATAGCGCTGGGGTGTGTGCTGGCATACTCTCTCTCTGTCTCTCCAAAGGGCCTTGTGGGGAAACTGTCTTCAGAAAAAGCATTCCCTGTGTGTGTGGTGTGTCGGTACACGTGTGTCGACATGTCTGAGGAAGAAGGCTATAATAGAGAGGAGCAGGAGCAAATGAATGTGGTGTCTCCGCTGACACCTGATTGGATGGATATGTGGAATGTTTTAAATGCTAGTGTAAACTCATTGCACAAAAGATTAGACAAGGCTGAAGCTTTGGGACAGTCAGGGTCTCAACCCATGCCTGATCCTATGTTGCAGGTACTGTCAGGGTCTCATAAGCGCCCACTATCCCAGATTGTTGACACAGATACCGACACGGATTCTGACTCCAGTGTCGATTACGATGATGCAAAGTTACAGCCAAAATTGGCAAAATCCATTCGATATATGATTATGGCAATAAAAGATGTTTTGCACATCACAGAGGAACCCCCTGTCCCTGACAAGAGTGTACATATGTACAAGGGAAAGAAGCCTGAGGTAACCTTTGAGGGGGTCACACGAGCTGAACGAGTTATGTGAAAAAGCTTGGGAATCTCCAGATAAAAGACTGCAGATTTCCAAAAGGATTCTTATGGCGTATCCTTTCCCATCAACGGACAGGTTACGATGGGAATCCTCCCCTAGGATGGACAAAGCATTAACACGCACAGCTACAGCTGGAAAATCAAATTTTTTACCTTATGTTCCCTCACAGCATAAGAAAGCTCCGCATTATCAAATGCAGTCCTTTCGGTCACAAAGAAACAAGAAAGTGCGAGGTGCGTCCTTTCTTGCCAGAGGTAGGTGCAGAGGAATAAAGCTGCACAACACAGCTAGTTCCCAGGAACAGAAGTCCTCCCGGCCTCTACAAAATCTACCGCATGACGCTGGGGCTCCACTGGCAGAGTCTGGCCCATGTGATGTCATGCAGCTGCTCTGACCACGCCTCCTGTTTCTCCGTTGCCGACCCCATTTTGAAACCGTGCCCCCACACCGCTCCATCTCCGACTTGGAAATGAAGTGTTGTTGACCCCCCTCCCCCCCCCCCCTGCACCGATTGACAGGCAGAGGCGATCGCATTATCTGCGGGGTGCCGCAGAAAATGCAGGCGGATGCGTATGCTCTTAGCAGTTTTTGCAGTTGGATTGCAATCCAACCTGAATCAGGCCCCATTATCTATCACAATGCACTGCGGGTAGTACAAAATGGGGTTAATATAGGAGAAAAAACCCCAGAGCTGTGCTCCTTAACTGTCCCTGGTGGCTAGTGGAGCGGCTGCCCAGTAATCAGTGTCCACGCCAGTGCGCACACGGCCCGCCCCCATCAGCGGCCTCGTGATCCCGGAGGGCGGTGTGTGTGTGTGTGTGTGACTGACCTTAGGAAGAAACCGGAGCCTCTGCTGCAAGTGACCCAGCAACCGGGGCACGGGAGTATACTGCGCCACTGGGAGTGATGGAGCTGCAGTAAAGAGGTCTATTAGACCTAGCCTGCTGCAGCCCTTGTAGATTCTTATAAAAAAAGTTCTTCTTTTCTTGCCAAAATTAATAGCTAAGAATAGGCTGCCTGAGGCAGCCCCATGTTAAGTGGCCTGCTACTGAAGGCACCAACTACAAACTGAGCTCCCTGTTCATGGAAGTGAGGTTATAGAGGAGGGGGCACTAAACATCTTGGGAACAGTCAAAAGCTTTGAGCCTGTTGGTGCCTCAGATCAAGATCCTACTCTACACCCCAATGTGAATCCTTGTGGAGTCCAGTGTACCCCACAGAAGAAATGAATGTGTCACACCCATTGGCAGCAACATAAGAATAGCTGCTGATGGGCACAATTGAGAAAGGAAGGGGGGGAAACATTTGAATCCAGCACATATATGTAATTTGAATATGTAATTTGTACCTTCCTACTTTAAAATGTAATGGATGAACCTCACCCTGTGAGAACTATCTTCATGATCAAGAGATCTCATATGCAAGATAAGTATGTGTTGGGATAGGGCTGTGGAGGGCGGCTGCTCTGGCACACCCCTGTCAAGTTAAGGAGATTCAACAGAGGAAGCACAAGGGAACTCTCATCTGGGGACAACAACTGCAGGGAGAACACAATTTCAGACGAATGTGGGAGGGCAGAAGGCTGCCTAATACTGAAGCACCCCCAAACAACAAACCAAATGCAACAACTAGTGCAAGCATTCCTGGGGGAAGGCCTGCAGCAGATGGATTTGCATATGGTGATGTCATCCAAGCAGTGGGCATAGTTGGCTGCAACCCTCGTCTGCATATGAAAAGAGAAAAGGGTCACGCAGGGCATGGCGGCCTTTGTGGGGTTGCGCTTGGATGACCCCTAAATCGCTTTATACACCCCCATCCCCCATCAGTGTGGGGCTCATGTTGGCCATGCCCCAGCCCCTGAAGCATTTAAGCTGATTTCTTGCAGCAGCTGGACCCAGTAACAGCTCCAGAGTTGCTCTACAAGACAAGTAAAAGGGTGTGAGCCCTGCAGCACCACCTGTAGTTTGCATACACACACATATATAGGACAGCATCTCTTATATGCCCCTGGGTCAATAAAATAGTATCCTTATCTAGGGTATCCATCCCCTCAGATAAGGTATCCGTCCATGCCGCTACAGCACTACACACCCAGGCCGACGCAATTGCCGGTCTGAGTAAGGTACCTGAATGTGTATAAATGGACTTCAGGGTTATCTCCTGTTTGCGGTCAGCAGACTCTTTGAGGGTAGCCATATACTGGGACGGGAGGGCTACCTTCTTGGATAAGCGTGTTAATGCTTTGTCCACCCTAGGGGAGGATTCCCATCGTAACCTATCCATTGATGGGAAAGGATACGCCATAAGAATCCTTTTGGAAATCTGCAGTCTTTTATCTGGAGATTCCCAAGCTTTTTCACATAACTCGTTCAGCTCGTGTGACCTCCTCAAAGGTTACCTCAGGCTTCTTTCCCTTGTACATATGTACCCTCTTGTCAGGGACAGGGGGTTCCTCTGTGATGTGCAAAACATCTTTTATTGCCATAATCATATATCGAACGGAGTTTGCCAATTTTGGCTGTAACTTTGCATCATCGTAATCGACACTGGAGTCAGAATCCGTGTCGGTATCTGTGCCAACAATCTGGGATAGTGGGCGCTTATGAGACCCTGACAGTCCCTGCAACATAGGATCAGGCATGGGTTGAGACCCTGACTGTCCCAAAGCTTCAGCCTTGTCTAATCTTTTGTGCAATGAGTTTACACTAGCATTTAAAACATTCCACATATCCATCCAATCAGCTGTCGGCGGAGACACCACATTCATTTGCTCCTGCTCCTCTCTAATATAGCCTTCTTCCTCAGACATGTCGACACACGTGTACCGACACACCACACACACAGGGAATGCTTTTTCTGAAGACAGTTTCCCCACAACGCCCTTTGGAGAGACAGACAGAGAGAGAGTATGCCAGCACACACCCCAGTGGTATATAACCCAGGAATAACACAGTAACTTAATGTTTGCCCAGTAGTACTGCTGTATGTATTTTGCGCCGAATTATGTGCCCCCCCCCCCTCTTTTCAACTCTCTTGTCTACCATGGTATAAGCAGGGGAGAGTCCGGGGAGCTTCCTCTCAGCGGTGCTGTGAAGAAAAAATGGCACTGGTGAGTGCTGAGGGAGAAGCCCCGCACCCTCGGCGGCGGGCTTCTGTCCCGCTTAAACTGTAAAATTGGCGGGGGCTCATACATATATACAGTGCCCAGCTGTATATGTGTTATATTTATGCCAAAAAGAGGTTTATATTGCTGCCCAGGGCACCCACCCCCCACCCCCCTTCGCACTGCACCCTTACAGTGACCGGAGTATGTGAGGTGTATGGGAGCAATGGCGCACAGCTGCAGTGCTGTGCGTTACTTCAGTGAAGATCATGAAATCTTCTGCCGCCTCTGAAGTCCTCTTTTCTTCTCATACTCACCCGGCTTCTATCTTCCGGCTCTGCGAGGGGGACGGAGGCGCGGCTCTGGGACGGACGGCGAGGGTGAGATCCTGTGTACCAATCCCTCTGGAGCAAATGGTGTCCAGTAGCCTAAGAAGCAGGACCTTGCAACTCAGAGAGTAGGGCTGCTTCTCTCCCCTCAGTCCCTCGATGCAGGGAGTCTGTTGCCAGCAGTGCTCCCTGAAAATTAAAAACCTAACAAAATACTTTCTGTCAGAAAGCTCAGGAGAGCTCCTGAAAAGCACTCAGTCTCCACTGGGCACAGTATCAAACTGAGGTCTGGAGGAGGGGCATAGAGGGAGGAGCCAGTGTACACCCAGAACTAAAGTCTTTCTTAAAGTACCCATGTCTCCTGCGGAGCCTGTCTATCCACATGGTCCTTACGGAGTCCCCAGCATCCTCTAGGACGTTAGAGAAAATAGGATTTTAATACCTACCGGTAAATCCTTTTCTCTTAGTCCGTAGAGGATGCTGGGCACCCGTCCCAGTGCGTACTGTGTCTGCAGTTATTAAATGGCCCTTAACTCCAGAACATTTATGTGGAGACAACTTTCCTGACTTGACCATCTTCCTTGGATGTTTTCCCCCTGTGTGACTGCTTCCCAGCCTCGGAGGGTTGCATCCTTGGTCCCTAGGATCCAGTCCTGGATCCCGAACCATCGCCCCTCTAGGAGGTGAGAACTGTGCAGCCACCAATGGAGTGAGATTCTGGTCTTGGAAGACAGGATTATCGCATTAAACACCTCCACCCTCCTTCGGTGTGGGGCTCATGTTGGCTATGCCCCAGCCCCAGAAGCATTCAAGCTGATTTCTTGCAGCAGCTGGGCACTGTAACAGCTCCAGAGCTGCTCTGTAAGGCAAGTAAAAGGGTGTGGGCCCTGCAGCACTACCTGTAGTTCGCATTGTGCGTTGGAAGGCACAAATTAAGCATACGGGAGAAGTCAGGATAGTGCGCAAGGGCATAGAAGGGAGCGGCTCAAGAAAAGAGAAGTGGAAACAGACAGCAAACTAGGCTGGAGAGAGACCTGAGACAAAGAGATCTGAATTATACGAGAGCCGACCAGGGGAAACACAAATTATGCAGTCAAGTTTCCCACATTTGGGGAAATCGCAGGAGCAGCACACCCAGAGTGCAATGGGTGAGCCTTGCCCTGGGAGAATCTTAACTTCTTGCATATCTATTGGGCCGAAATGACTGCGTCAGATAATGATGCGTCTTCATCCGTTGAGAGGGAACATAGGGCAAGAAGGATGACTTACCTGCGGGAGCTGCCGAGATCAAATTAACTAGGCCGTCGCCAAACAAGGCTTCACCTTCATAGGGAAGAGACTCCCTTTCTTCTTGGAGTCAGCATCAGCATTCCCTTGGTGAATCCACAATGCCCTCCTATCCGAGACTGCCATGAAATTGGCCCGTGAGCACTTGTGCCCGGTGTAGGATTTTTAAATATGTGTAGTTTACTGTATGCAAGGGTTTAAAACCTTTTAGGAACTGAGCTCTAAGGTGTATTACATGTAGTTTAAAAAAAACAAAAAAGGTTTATTTTATGGCAGTAGTTTCCAAACTGGGGTTCTTGCACTGGTAGCATAGTTTGGTGGTCCAGGACCAATTAAAATTATTTATACTTTATTAAATTGGCAAAACCATTCCCTCACAACATAACTGAACCTGAGGATGACATGCTATAAACACAATTTACTTAATTTTATATTTTTTTCTGAATTTCTCAATAAAAAAAACTTTGGCCTAGGGGTGCCGTGAAACAAATTTTGATACTCTAGGGCAAGTATTAAGAACAGAAATAATGGGGCCACAGTGCCAATATTGCTTTTTAAAGTGTATCCACCAACTGCTCAATTTAAGCAGGAAAACAATTAACAGGCCAACTAAACCCTCCCCCCTCCTTTTACCCCATCACTTTGTCCAGTCCCTGTGGTCCATACTGTATTGCCATTATTATGCATGTTGCTGTGCTGGCCCTTTTCTGAATGTCCCTGCCACCGCCACCGAAGAGCTGGATAGCCCAGTATGAAAACCACCTGCCGGCCTCACTGACGGTCCGTGTCAAAGGCTCCATTTTTTTTTAAAGATCCCTCTGCCAAGTTAAGGGGGGGTTGAGGGGGCCCCAGAGATATCAGTGTACTGGGCCCCGAGATTTCTGTTTCTGGCCCTGACCCTCAGGGGCGTATCTACCCCTTGGCCAGGATGGCACTTGCCAGGGGCACCATCCAGCTGTGCCAACCGTGGCTAAGGGATAGAGTTCTGCAGTCTCGAAAGGGCGCTATGGCAATCAGCGTGGGACTGACCAATTAGACGGTGAGGGAAGGATACTGAAATTGTCCCAACCCTGTTACAGTTTGAAACGCCCCTCAACTGCTGTCCACTGCTTCACTCCTAGCTCTGCCCCTTTGAAATTATTAATCCCTACCCCCCGGTAGGCGGAGTTCTCCAGGCCCATACTCAGGAGTCACCACTGCTGTACATTATGTGCCGGTTGTAGAGGCAGAGCGGGGAACATCAGAGAACGCCACAAATTACACAGTGGGCAAGGAGATGGCTGGAGACAGCTGCACAGCCATGCCTTGCAAGTTCGAGAGAGCTGTTGAATTTCAGCACTTCAAGTCAGAGCCTGCCCCCTGCTGCCCAAGCAGTCCGTGACAGTTAGTGTCGAGGAGGGGGGGATTTGTGCATGTGTGCTATCAGTGTGTGTGTGGGGGGGGTGGGGGGGTGGAGGATGTGTGTGACTGTGAGGGAGCTGTCAGTGTCAGTGGGGAGAGGAGCAGGAGGGAGTTGTCAGTGTGTGGAAGTGATGAGAGTTGTCAGTACTGGGGAAATGTGTGTGTGTGTGTGTGTACTAGATTTAGGAGTGTGTGTTTGTGAGAGGTTTCAGTTGGGGAATTAGAGTTCATACAGTAATTAAATGTTTTCATATTGAGAACTACATCTCCCAGCATATACAGTGTGCTGGGGATGCTAACAAGCTTTATTTAAAAGTTTAAAAAACATTGCTTTTATGACTGCAATGGTTAAAAAGGGAGAGCTATAAATCAATTTATCAGTGAATGATCGCAGTTTGAGCTGTTACATTTTACTGAACCACCTATCCCTCCACACTCACTACCTGTCCTCAGGATACATTTACCATCCCGGCAGACGGTATACCGGCGGTCATTTGACTGATGTTGGAATCCTGACACCACTTGGGAGACTGGTGCCGGCACACAGACAGCCAACATCCCGAAGGCGAGTATTGGAGGGAGGGTTAGGACCGGGGGAGGGGGTGTTAGGGAAGGCACTAGGAGGGGGGGGGTTAGTCCTAGCTGCCACCCCCTGAGGGTTAGCCCTATCCGCCACCCCCCCAGAGGGTTAGGATTAGGATTAGGTATCATGTGACTGCTGGAATCCCGAGCGCCGGATGCCATACCCAACCCCCTTTACTTTTTCAGGCATTTCTATCTCTCCTCTCTCTATGGTGTTCCGATTGCCCACTTTCCCTTGTGCTTTTCTCTCTCTCTCCTTTGTTTAGAGCATCAGTTTCTGTAGTCCACTTTATCCTTATTTTTTCCAGTGTTTCACTATCTCTCTGATGTAATGAGGATGTATGGTCTAGAGGTATCAGTAATGCATTGTACTGTATAGAGGCGTCAGGGATGTAGCGTAGGGTATAGAGGCGTCAGGGATGTAGCGTAGGTTATAGAGGCATCAGGAATGTAGCGTAGGGAATAGAGGCATCAGGGATGTAGCGTAGGGTATAGAGGCGTCAGGGATGTAGCATAGGGAATAGAGGCGTCAGGGATGTAGCGTAGGGAATAGAGGCGTCAGGGATTTAGCTTAGGGAATATAGGCATCAGGGATGTACTAGCAGGTATATAGAGGTCAGTGTACTGTATAGAGGGGTCAGTAATGCAGTGATGGTTATAGAAAGGTCAGTGATGTAGTGTAGGGTATAGAGGGGTCAGTTATGTAGTGTGGGGTAAAGAGGGGTCAGTAAAGATACTAAGCTGAAGTACTTAGAACACTTCTTGAATTAAGACACAACCTGCAAGAAAAAGTATGCAATATGGGTGAAAAGGCAAATGTCAGAGGTCTGATACAAGTGACCAGCTCCACACCTTGCACCACATAGCGTTATGTTAAACTGGGATATGTTCTTTTTTGGTGTGTGTGTGTGTGTGTGTGTGTGTTTGTGTGTGTGTGTGTGTATGTGTGTGTGTGTGGGGGGGGGGGGGGGTGCCAAAGGAAATTTTTGCCATTGGCTCCTTTGGTCTAGAACCAGCCCTGATCACAAAATATTTTTGTCTGAGCAGACTGGACACTGATCAGCGTTGGCTCATTCTCAGCCCCCCGCCCAGCCTCTGCTGCCAACAGACTGCTATTAGCTAGTTAACCTTCTGCCTTCCCTATCTATGACACAGACTGCTGCTAATGCTACCAGAATGTTCCCAGTGGCTTCACACCAACAGTGAATCCCAGCCGATGATGTAGGGCAGCGTGTGGGGGAGGGGGTCAGTTGCTGTGGCTCCAACATGGTAACCGCCAATGGACTGCAATGCTTTATCGAAAGGGGGGGCGCCAGTCCCTTACTTTGCCAGGGGCGCTTGGACCCCTAGCTACACCTCTGTTGACCCTAACCGATACCCCTAAACTAACCATAATTCCTGCAGTAAAAATCCATGTTTCTATGTATATAGGGGGTCATTCCGAGTTGATCGCTTGCTGCCGTTGTTCGCTGCGTAGCAATCAGTTGAAAAAAAATGGCTAATCTGTGCATGCGCATGCTCCGTAATGTGCATGCGCATCGTACGGGTACAAAGTCCATTGTGGTTTTGCACTAGTTCTAGCGATTATTCCAATCACAGAACAGGCCACAAGGAGATTGACAGAAAGAGGGCGTTTCTGGGTGTCAACTGACCGTTTTCAGGGAGTGCTTGGAAAAATGCAGGCGTGGCAGAAGAAATGCAGACGTGGCTGGGCATTCGCTGGATGGGTGTGTGACATCAAAAGCCGTCCCTCGGTTGTTAGAATCAACGCACACGAAGTGTAACTACAGTGCTGGTCTTATTTTGAAACGATTTTGCAGGCGCTCGGCTGCTCAAGTGTTCGCACTTCTCCAAAGTGAATATACACTCTCCAGTGGGCAGCGACAATGCGTTTGCATGGCTGCTAAAAACTGCTAGCGAGCAATCAACTCAGAATGACCCCCATAGTGTATTGCAAGAAAATATCTGTAAATCCAATGGTACCGTAAGTGCGGTATATACTCGCACTTCTTTGCGGGGTGAGAACATCTCCCCTAAGTGAAGTCAGCCCTATGAATAGAGTTTGTGTGATCCCTGTGCAGCAGTCACAGAAAGGGTTCATCTCTGCAGTTTGTCACTCAAATTACATTGCTGCATTTTTTCTAGAAGTGGATCTGAGAGCTGTTACCCGCAGACCAGCTACAATAATTATCCTGGGTACTCACTAGACCAGTGGTTCTCAAACTGCACCCTGGGGTGCCTCAGGACACTTGCAGGGGTGCCTTGGATTGGTGGTCCAGGACCAATTCAAAATATTTATAGTTAGTGTTATAGGCAAAACCAGTGCTGTTGGCTGGCAATCATAACATATGTGCACAAGCAGAAGCAAATCCTGTCCCCTACCAAAGGGCCAGTGCTAGGGTGTTTGGCGCCTCCATGCAAACTATTAATTTGGGCCCTCTCTCCAATACTTAATAAAGGGACAGTGCGCTCCTTAAAAAAAGAAGGTGTGGTATCACAAGGAAGGGGCATGGCCACACAATAGCACCCCAAATCAAAATACGCCACACAGTAGCACTATCTTATTGTCATTACACCGCATGTAATAATAATAATAATAATAATAATAATAATAATACCCACAGTCGCAGTGCCCTTTATACACATAACCACCATATCAGTGCAGCTTACACACATAATGCCAACAGTAGCAGTGCCCCTTCTACACATGCCCACGGTGGCAAATATCAACCTGGTTTTGCCATGTAAAGGATTGCCACTTTAAAAAACAAACAATAAAAAAAAAAAAAACAACAGGAAAAAACACAAAATCTCTCACTTTCTAAATCTCACACCCTATTACATTCCTCCCTATATATTTAAATGTTTCTATTACTGTATGTTCCCTCTTCCCTTCTCCAAACTATACACATCAACATTTTTTAGTATTTCCAGGTAAGTTTTGTGATGTAGGCCATGCACAATTTTAGTTGCCCTAATGTATTTACAGCCTTCTGGAGATATGGCTTCTGGAACTGAACACAGGATTCTAAATGTGGCTGTACCAAGGACCTATACAGTGGCATTACAGGTTGAGTATCCCTTATCCAAAATGCTTGGGACCAGAGGAATTTTGGATATCGGATTTTTCTGTATTTTGGAATAATTGCATACCATAACGAGATATTATGGTGATGGGACCTAAATCTAAGCACAGAATGCATTTATGTTTCATATACACCTTATACACACAGCCTGAAGGTCATTTTAGCCAATATTTTTTATAACTTTGTGCATTAAACAAAGTGTGTGTACATTCACAGAATTCATTCATGTGTCATATACACCTTATACACACAGTCTGAAGTTCATTTAATACAATATTTTTAATAACTTTGAGTATTAAACAAAGTTTGTGTACACTGAGCCATCAAAAAACAAAGGTTTCACTATCTCAGTCTCACTCAAAAAAGTCCGTATTTCGGAATATTTGCATATGGGATACTCAACCTGTATTACTTTTTTCTGCTACTGGTTCTTTAACCTATGCAAACAAGCATCTGACTTGCCTTTCCTATTGCTTTGTTACATTGCTCACCTGAAATAGTAATACTTAGATAGCTTTCCTCTTGCCATTATAATGCCCTTAATATTATAGTTAGCCTTTGCATTTTTGAGACGTGTATGATTTTGCATTTTTTGGCATTAAATGTTGCCATGTTCTTGACCATTCCTCTAGTCCAGGGGCAGAACTGCCAGAGACAACGGAGTCAGTTGCCGCCGGGCTCCAGCCCTGAAGGGGCTCCAGCCCTAAAGGGGCTTCCTCCATTGCCCCCCGGCTGTTACGTGCCCTTCCTACTAAATAGACAAAGGCGCTACCAGCAGGGTCTCGCAGTTTGTACATTCCATGCCGTAAAACCCTTCT
This sequence comes from Pseudophryne corroboree, assembly GCF_028390025.1. NCBI lineage: Eukaryota > Metazoa > Chordata > Amphibia > Anura > Myobatrachidae > Pseudophryne > Pseudophryne corroboree. The sequence continues at coordinate 215,739 of NW_026970496.1, read as the reverse complement.
TTCAACCTTTTTCAAGACCCAGCCCAGCAGCCTCGCCGCTGCCACCACCGCTAGCTGCAGCACTGCCAGCGGTGGGGTGCCCCTGCTTCTTCTCACACCACAGATAGCTGGGCAGCACTGCAACTGCCTGCCTAATTGCTCCGCCCCCTTCCGGCTCCCAAGCACCTCTGCTGCCCAGTGATCCAGGAGCCTGCTGCTAGGAAGAAGTGGCCGAGCTTCTGCAAGCGAGTCTGGACACTGGCGGAGGAAGCCATGATAACCAGATAATGGGGAGTGGAGAGCCAGTTCCAAGGTAATACTTTATACAGCTGGTTGAGATCCTGGTCGGTGGATATGGATTCCAAGAAAACCCTGGAGGTGCTTCCTTTCAAGGGAGACACTCTCTTTGGAGAAGACCTCAATAAGATTGTAGCTGATCTGGCTACTGCTAAAACAGCTTGCCTACCTCGTATGACTCCTACCACGCAGAAGGCTAAAAGTACTTTCCCTTGGCCCTTTCATCCCTCAGGTAAAGCGTACCCAAGGTCAGGCATACCCAAAGCAAGCTCATGCTTCCAGACCTGCCAAGCCCAGACTGAAGCAAGCCTGGGCTGCCCATCAGCCTGCTTCCAAAACGGACAAGCCTGCCGCATGACGGTACAGGCCTCCCTCTGGGGGATCCCAGGGTGGGGGGCCCGACTTCTAGGTTTGGCATAGAAAGGTATAATTCTAAGCTAGAGAATTCTGTTTGGAGCTCACCTTGTACTTTGTGAAGAAATAATCAGCATTGTGGCTGAGCAGATACATGTAGTGTGTGGCTGCAAACTGCATGGATCTGCTGCGTTGTAATGCTGATACTTTTTTTTGCAAAGTACCAATAGCTTCATATAATGTTCACAATTTTTATGCAGGATCAAATAGCTCAATAGGTAGGGTGTTTGATTAGAATTCAACAGGTTATAGGTTTGAATCCTGGGTATGGTAGTTTGAGATGTGTTATTTAATAAAGTATGTTGTTCTGACTGCTGGGATATCATACTAAATAAATGGAGTTGATCAATTTTTTTTTTAATTTTTTTTTAAACTAGGGACAATTTCCAGATACTTTTCTTTATAACTGAGATTGCCCCCTGGAACTTCACATCAGTTGACAACTATGCATGAGTGGGCAGTGCTTGCTCTGGATCTGCCCACCCATTTATGTGCCGTCATAAAAGAAAGCACAACTGACAGTTATCCTGGGCGTACACTACACAATTATCTGTCAGGCTATCTATCCAGTCTGGATGGGTGGAATGAAAATCTGGTAATGTATAGTAGCAAATGTCAATTAACCATTTGCTCCCAAACACTAGAAAAGTGGTCAAAAATGGTCATTACACAAATTGGTTAAACCCAAAATTTAACCAATTTGTTTAGGGGACCATGTTTGTCCATTTTCTAGTGTTTGAGAGTAAATCGTTGATGGTCATTTGCTCACATAGATAACCGGATTTCTATTCCAACCAGCCAGTGTTGGAGATATGGTCTGCCAGATTACATAATGCATACCAGAGCCATAACTAGACTTTTTGGTGCCCTGTGACAGAGAATTATATGCCCCCCCCCCCCTCCCCTCCCCATTTTTGCAATATGGACAAAAGGCGCATGCCTTGTGGGGAAGGGGCATAACAAGATTGGTCTCAGAGAAAGCACATGAGATATGAAGATATATCTAGTATACTTGACACTCAATGGTTTGTGGTATTGCCGGGGTGCCCTCCTTAACTGCATATACAGTCACACATGGGGTGTTTGTGCAAATGGCATATCAGCAGTCAGCACTAACTGGTGACATGCCATTTGTAAAAGTAAGCCATGTGTGACTAATATATAAACATACTTTATTAAATAACACCTCAAACTATCATACCCAGGATTCAAATCTATAACCTGTTGAATTCTAATCAAACACCCTACCCATTGAGCTACTTGATCCTGCATCTATTCTAACCTCCAAAAACAGATTCAGTTGCATTTTCCAGCGTGTTTTGTTTGCGCCTTTGCAAATGTCTTACATCGACAAACTTATTTAGTACTATTTTGCAAATAGGGTTACATTGTCGCAACATTGTGTTCCCTAATTGCTTGATTTTTTAAATGCAACAATTGATAAAGACACCTGATAATTGCTCTGTGGAGTGTTATTTTGTGTCTACTTCTTATCTACATTTAATTCCCTACCTCTAATCAAGGCATTTTTAAATGCTGGGGGCTGCCAGGACGTGAGGCCTACCTAGACTTTAGATCTGAATTTGAATGTACTTGTGAACTAACTTAATTTCCTACTTCTAAATTCATTCCTAAATTCACTACTTACATTAATCCTGTAGTTGGGCATTTTGAGCCTTCAATTGTGGGTATTGTTTTGTGTCCAGACCAGCAGCTGGTGGTGTGCATTTGCTGGAAAGGCATCGAAGACCTCCGATATGCTGCATCTCCTGATGTGTGTCTCCCTCAAGTGGCTGTCAGCAAATGCATGCTAGACACACCATTCCAAGCTGATTGTGACATCACGGAACATGCATCATAGAACAGGCATGCTAGAATATGGGTCTTCAACCTGCGACCCTCCAGCTGCTGTGGAACTACATATACCAGCATGCCCTGCCTCAGTTTTAGCATACCTTAATAGCAAAACTGTGGCAGGGCATGCTGGGATGTGTAGTTTCACAGCAGCTGGAGGGCCACAGGATGAAGACCCATGTGCTAGAGCCAAGCCGCAGGTACATTGAATGCTAGCAAGCTGAATGTTTAAATCCTTTTTGTTCCGCAGCATTCCAATGCGGAAGATTCCATGGAACCAGAGATTATTCCATTGAGAAGGACATGCTGCCTGGATGACTGCACTGTGCAAATTAAATCACGGAGCCAGTTGGCTTGTGGGTGGCTCTGGTGACTGGGTGGTTGGGTGGGCGGTGTGTCAGAGGTGGAGCACATGCAAATGAATGTGTATCATCCTGCTAGTGAGAGTGAAAACTCATGCAGGAGTGTGCCTGCTTGTCAGTGGGTTATGCACCTTGCCAGGCGTCAAATCTACATGGAGCAGCTGGAGGGGACAAGAGCAGGTTTGCAAAATATAGATAGAAGAGCATATATGCTGGCGCATTCTCCATGATTGTGTCAGCTTATGTTTTGGTGCACTGCACTTTCCTTCACTAAGTTTTAGCCATTTTGGTTAAACGCAAGTGTAGTTGCTTCTCGCCCTTTTGGCTGTGATCTTGTATCGTGGTTGAAGAGTCTGCTGGAGGGATTGTTTTCTTCATTGGCGACAGATTGAAGATATTCCAGGATGGAAGGCTTGGGAACACTATCTGTTTTTCAGTTGTGGAAGAGTTGAAAGACCGGATTGGACTACATTCTATAGTAAAGTCTTTGTATTTATTAATCCTCCCTTTATATGTGTCTGTCTTTCAATAAAGCTTCGGGCTTGTGATTCCCTCACCCTCTTACACTCCACACCCATAGCCTTATTAACTGTTGTATTATTGTATTGTTTAAATGTATAGTGCAGTTCATGATTTATAGTGTAGGCTGGCCTGTACTGTAGTTCTTGAACTATACTATACCGACAGCATTTGTATTGTGTTTTGGCTGTGCTGCAACACGGTACTTATGTGTGTAATGTTTATGTATGTTTTTTTGCTTCTTTATGTCAATAAAGACTGCTTTTTCAATCCAATATCTGAAAACAATCAATGTTTATCTTTGATGGCAATAGAAGTGGTATGATATTTGCTGCTTTTGAAAGGCAATATCTGATATGTCCCCTATCTGGGAACCATATATTAAATGGCTTTTCAGAAAAGGGAGATGGGAGAAGAGCTTTCAGTACTTGTAGGACCGATGCACATTTCCTATTCTAGCCTCCAAAAACAGATTCAGTTGCATTTTCCAGCGTGTTTTGGATGCGCCTTTGCAAATGTCTTACACCGACAAACTTATTTAGTACTATTTTCAAATAGGGTTACATTGTTGCAACATTGTGTTCCCTAATTGATTGATTTTTTAAATGCAACAATTGATAAAGACACCTGATAACTGCTCTGTGGAGTCTTATTTTGTGTCTACTTCTTATCTACATTTAATTCTCTACCTCTAATCAATGCATTTTTAAATGCTGGGGGCTGCCAGGACGTGAGGCCTACCTAGACTTTAGATCTGAATTTGAATGTACTTGTGAACTAACTTAATTTCCTACTTCTAAATTCATTCCTAAATTCACTACTTACATGAATCCTGTAGTTGGGCATTTTGGGACTTCGATTGTGGGCATTGTTTTGTGTCCAGACCAGCAGCAGGTGGTGTGCATTTGCTGGAAAGGCATCGAAGACCTCCGATATGCTGCATCTCCTGATGTGTGTCTCCCTCAAGTGTCTGTCAGCAAATGCCTGCTAGACACCCCATTCCAAGCTGATTGTGACATTACGGTACATGCATCATAGAACAGGCATGCTAGAACATGGGTCTTCAACCTGCGACCCTCCAGCTGCTGTGGAACTACATATCCCAGCATGCCCTGCCTCAGTTTTAGCATACCTTAATAGCAAAACTGTGGCAGGGCATGCTGGGATGTGTAGTTTCACAGCAGCTGGAGGGCCACAGGATGAAGACCCATGTGCTAGAGCCAAGCCGCAGGTACATTGAATGCTAGCAAGCTGAATATTTAAATCCTTTTTGTTCCGCAGTATTCCAATGTGGAAGATTCCATGGAACCAGAGCCATGGACCTTATCCATGTTTAAGCTCCATCAAATCTGTAATCAATAGCACTACATGCTCCCACTTTACCACTGTACTATATACTCTACCTGTGTTTTTAAGGTAAAAACACCATTTAACCCCAGTGACACTTGAATTAAAGCAGCAGCCTCTGGAATAGCATTCCTTAGCATTAATCCCAGGAAATCTGCAATCTTCACGCTCTTTGATAGCCATGCTACATTGCTGTTTACTTGGATGGAGCAGAGAGCACATCAGGACATAGGAAATATTACAATGCATGATAAGAAAGGTGTGAGCTCTACAGCAAGGCCTCTAACCCTTTGCCAGTGCCAAATACATAGGGCTTAACTCAGATCTGATCACAGCAGCAAATTTATTAGCTAAAACCATGTACACTGCAGGGGGGGGGGGGGGGGGGTGTATAATATGTGCAGAGAGAGTTAGATTTTGGTGCGGTGTGTTCAAACTGAAATCTAAATTGCAGTGTAAAAACAAAACAGCCAGTATTTACCCTGCACACAAACAATATAACCCACCTAAATCTCTCTGCAAATGTTATATCTGCCCCCCCCCATCCCTGCAGTGCACATGGTTTTGCCCACTAGCTAACAAATTTGCTGCATCTGGGAATTACAGCAGCTTAATATTTCTTTTTACAGAAGGTTCAGCAAATTAAATTATTTAGTGAAATACTGTAATCATAACAGTTACAGGGATATTGTAGGACGATTTATTGTCAGTGGATAAATGTAAAAATTAAACCCTTAGGCATAGTTCCAAAATGCTGTCATTGCAATCCAGATTTTAAGGATATCATGCTTGAGCACAGGTGACTTAATTAGAACTTCGGTCAATGTGAATTAACCATTGGACTCAACCATGGTTATCCTTAAAACCCAGGGGTCTATTTAAGATCGATCTTAATCGATGTTGGGCTTCCAGGTTGAAAAAAACACACACATTTACTAACATTTTAAAATTTATATAAAAAAATCATCTGTTCGTAAATGCAGTGCACATGGTTTTGCCCAACTGCTAACAAAAATCCTGCTGCGATCAACTCAGAATTACCCCCCATGGCCCTCATTCCGAGTTGTTCGCTCGCAAGCTTAGCATCTTAAAATTGCGAACGAAAGATTTGCAATATTGCGATAAGACATCTCTGTGCAGTTTCTGAGTAGCTCGAGACTTACTCTGCCAGTGCGATCAGTTCAGTGCTTGTCGTTCCTGGTTTGACGTCACAAACACACCCAGCGTTCGCCCAGACACTCCTCCGTTTCTCCAGCCACTCCCGCGTTTTTCCCAGAAACGATAGCATTTTTTCCCACACGCCCCTAAAGCGGCCTGTTTCCGCCCAGAAACACCCACTTCCTGTCAATCACATTACGATCACCAGAACGATGAAAAAACCGTGAGTAATATTCCTAACTGCATAGCAAATTTACTTGGCGCAGTCGCAGTGTGAACATTGCGCATGCGCATTAAGCGGAAAATCGCTGCGATGCGAAGAAAATTACAGAGCGAACAACTCGGAATGACCACCTATGTGCACTGCAGGGAAGGCAGATTTAACATGTGCAGAGAGAGTTAGATTTGGGTGTGGTGTGTTCAATCTGCAATCTAATTTGCAGTGTAAAAATAAAGCAGTCAGTATTTACCCTGCACAGAAACAAAATAACTCACCCAAATCTAACTCTTTCTGCACATGTTATATCTGCCTCCCCTGCAGTACACATGGTTTTGCCCAACTGCTAACAAAATTCCTGCTGCGATCATCTTGGAATTACCCCCATCGATTGATGTTTTCACACTGCTCGTGTATATAAGACATATAGGGCCTTATTCAGTTTGGATCGTAATACGCGTTCCAACCGCAAAAACTATGAAGAGGATGGGGGCATATACGCAGGGTCCATCCTGTGCGTGTGCCTACATTTTCTCCGGGTGCCCCGCAGAAAATGCGAATGCCTCTGCCTGTCAATCAGTAGAGGGCGTACCTTCGCAGGTATATCGCGATCATGAGCCATGTCTCCCATTTTTGTCATTATAGGTGCTCTGTGAGCTACTGGCCATGCCCCAGCCCCTCTGTCTCCCGTGAATAGACATTGAGGCTTATTCAGACCAGATCGCTTCAATTTATTTTCACCCAGCGGGCAATCTGGTCTGCACTGCACATGCGTATGCGCCACAATGCGTAAGTGCGACGGTCCGGAGATCACAAGAAGATTGACAAGAAGAGGGTGTTTGTGTGGGTGGCAACTGAATGTTTCTAGGGAGTGTCCGGAAAAACACTGGAGGGACCCGGCGTTTTGTGGGAGGATTTGTGACGTCACCTCAATGGCTGAGTAAGTGCTGAGCTGTGCAGCTCTTGTGCACATGTGATCACACACCTGCACAGCAAATTTTCCCTTCCGCTGTAGGCGGCAACTACCTGATTACAGGGATGCAAAAAACACACCCTAGCGATCAGGTCTGAATTACCCACAATTAGAGATGAGCGGGTTCGGTTTCTCTGAATCCGAACCCGCACGAACTTCATGTTTTTTTTCACGGGTCCGAGCGACTCGGATCTTCCCGCCTTGCTCGGTTAACCCGAGCGCGCCCGAACGTCATCATGACGCTGTCGGATTCTCGCGAGACTCGGATTCTATATAAGGAGCCGCGCGTCGCCGCCATTTTCACACGTGCATTGAGATTGATAGGGAGAGGACGTGGCTGGCGTCCTCTCCATTTAGATTAGGAGAGAGAGAGAGAGATTGACCTGAGGCTGATACTGTAGAAGAGAGTGCAGAGTTTAGTGACTGACCACAGTGACCACCAGCAGTGCAGTTGTTTTATTTAATATATCCGTTCTCTGCCTGAAAAAAACGGTACACACAGTGACTCAGTCACATACCATATCTGTGTGCACTGCTCAGCCCAGTGTGCTGCATGCCTGCATCATCTATGTATATATTATATATCTGACTGTGCTCAGCTCACACAGCTTATAATTGTGGGGGAGACTGGGGAGCACTGCAGTGCCAGTTATAGGTTATAGCAGGAGCCAGGAGTACAAGACAGTCACATACCATATCTGTGTGCACTGCTCAGCCCAGTGTGCTGCATCATCTATGTATATATTATATATCTGACTGTGCTCAGCTCACACAGCTTATAATTGTGGGGGAGACTGGGGAGCACTGCAGTGCCAGTTATAGGTTATAGCAGGAGCCAGGAGTACATATTATATTAAAATTAAACAGTGCACACTTTTGCTGCAGGAGTGCCACTGCCAGTGTGACTGACCAGTGACCTGACCACACTGACCACCAGTATAGTTAGTAGTATACTATATTGTGATTGCCTGAAAAAGTTAAACACTCGTCGTGTGACTTCACTTGTGTGGTGTTTTTTTTTTATTCTATAAAAAACTCATTCTGCTGACAGACAGTGTCCAGCAGGTCCGTCATTATATAATATATATACCTGTCCGGCTGCAGTAGTGATATATATATATTTTTTATATCATTATTTATCATCCAGTCGCAGCAGACACAGTACGGTAGTTCACGGCTGTAGCTACCTCTGTGTCGGCACTCGGCAGTCCATCCATAATTGTATACCACCTACCCGTGGTTTTTTTTTCTTTCTTCTTTATACATACATACTACTACATCTCTTTATCAACCAGTCTATATTAGCAGCAGACACAGTACAGTACGGTAGTTCACGGCTGTGGCTACCTCTGTGTCGGCACTAGAGATGAGCGGGTTCGGTTTCTCTGAATCCGAACCCGCCAGAACTTCATGTTTTTTTTCACGGGTCCGAGCGACTCGGATCTTCCCGCCTTGCTCGGTTAACCCGAGCGCGCCCGAACGTCATCATGACGCTGTCGGATTCTCGCGAGGCTCGGATTCTATCGCGAGACTCGGATTTTATATAAGGAGCCGCGCGTCGCCGCCATTTTCACACGTGCATTGAGATTGATAGGGAGAGGACGTGGCTGGCGTCCTCTCCATTTAGATTATAAGAGACTGAGAGAGATTTACTGGAGCTGACTAGGAGGAGTACTGTTACTGTAGAAGTGTAGAGACTGAGTGGAGAGAGTTTACTAGTGAGGACAGTGCAGTTTACTTTATAATCCGTTCTCTGCCTGAAAAAAGCGATACACAGCACACAGTGACTCAGTCACATACCATATCTGTGTGCACTGCTCAGGCTCAGGCTAGTGTGCTGCATCATCTATTATCTATATATAATATTATATATATCTGTCTGACTGCTCAGCTCACACAGCTTATAATTGTGGAGGAGACTGGGGAGCACTACTGCAGTGCCAGTTATAGGTTATAGCAGGAGCCAGGAGTACATAATATATTATATAGTGAGTGACCACCAGACACACAGTGCAGTTTATTTAATATATCCGTTCTCTGCCTGAAAAAAGCGATACACACAGTGACTCAGTCAGTCACATACCATATCTGTGTGCACTGCTCAGGCTCAGGCCAGTGTGCTGCATCATCTATTATCTATATATAATATTATATATATCTGTCTGACTGCTCAGCTCACACAGCTTATAATTGTGGGGGAGACTGGGGAGCACTACTGCAGTGCCAGTTATAGGTTATAGCAGGAGCCAGGAGTACATAATATATTATATAGTGAGTGACCACCAGACACACAGTGCAGTTTATTTAATATATCCGTTCTCTGCCTGAAAAAAGCGATACACACAGTGACTCAGTCAGTCACATACCATATCTGTGTGCACTGCTCAGGCTCAGGCCAGTGTGCTGCATCATCTATTATCTATATATAATATTATATATATCTGTCTGACTGCTCAGCTCACACAGCTTATAATTGTGGGGGAGACTGGGGAGCACTACTGCAGTGCCAGTTATAGGTTATAGCAGGAGCCAGGAGTACATATTATATTAAAATTAAACAGTGCACACTTTTGCTGCAGGAGTGCCACTGCCAGTGTGACTGACCAGTGACCTGACCACACTGACCACCAGTATAGTTAGTAGTATACTTATATTGTGATTGCCTGAAAAAGTTAAACACTCGTCGTGTGACTTCACTTGTGTGTTTTTTTTTTTTTTATTCTATAAAAATAAAACTCATTCTGCTGACAGACAGTGTCCAGCAGGTCCGTCATTATATAATATATAATATATACCTGTCCGGCTGCAGTAGTGATATATATATATTTTTTATATCATTTATCATCCAGTCGCAGCAGACACAGTACGGTAGTTCACGGCTGTGGCTACCTCTGTGTCTCTGCACTCGGCAGGCAGTCCGTCCATAATTGTAATACCACCTAACCGTGGATTTTTTTCATTCTTCTTTATACATACATAGTTACATAGACATCTTCTCTTTATCAACCAGTCTATATTAGCTGCAGACACAGTACAGTACGGTAGTTCACGGCTGTGGCTACCTCTGTGTCTGCACTCGGCAGGCAGTCCGTCCATAATTGTATACCACCTAACCGTGGTTTTTTTTCATTCTTCTTTATACATACATAGTTACATAGACATCTTCTCTTTATCAACCAGTCTATATTAGCTGCAGACACAGTACAGTACGGTAGTTCACGGCTGTGGCTACCTCTGTGTCTGCACTCGGCAGGCAGTTCGTCCATAATTGTATACCACCTAACCGTGGATTTTTTTCAGTCTTCTTTATACATACATAGTTACATAGACATCTTCTCTTTATCAACCAGTCTATATTAGCTGCAGACACAGTACAGTACGGTAGTTCACGGCTGTGGCTACCTCTGTGTCTGCAGTCGGCAGGCAGTCCATAATTGTATACTAGTATCCATCTCCATTGTTTACCTGAGGTGCCTTTTAGTTGTGCCTATTAAAATATGGAGAACAAAAATGTTGAGGTTCCAAAATTAGGGAAAGATCAAGATCCACTTCCACCTCGTGCTGAAGCTGCTGCCACTAGTCATGGCCGAGACGATGAAATGCCAGCAACGTCGTCTGCCAAGGCCGATGCCCAATGTCATAGTACAGAGCATGTCAAATCCAAAACACCAAATATCAGAAAAAAAAGGACTCCAAAACCTAAAATAAAATTGTCGGAGGAGAAGCGTAAACTTGCCAATATGCCATTTACCACACGGAGTGGCAAGGAACGGCTGAGGCCCTGGCCTATGTTCATGGCTAGTGGTTCAGCTTCACATGAGGATGGAAGCACTCAGCCTCTCGCTAGAAAAATGAAAAGACTCAAGTGGCAAAAGCAGCACAGCAAAGAACTGTGCATTCTTCGAAATCCCAAATCCACAAGGAGAGTCCAATTGTGTCGGTTGCGATGCCTGACCTTCCCAACACTGGACGTGAAGAGCATGCGCCTTCCACCATTTGCACGCCCCCTGCAAGTGCTGGAAGGAGCACCCGCAGTCCAGTTCCTGATAGTCAGATTGAAGATGTCAGTGTTGAAGTACACCAGGATGAGGAGGATATGGGTGTTGCTGGCGCTGGGGAGGAAATTGACCAGGAGGATTCTGATGGTGAGGTGGTTTGTTTAAGTCAGGCACCCGGGGAGACACCTGTTGTCCGTGGGAGGAATATGGCCGTTGACATGCCAGGTGAAAATACCAAAAAAATCAGCTCTTCGGTGTGGAGGTATTTCACCAGAAATGCGGACAACAGGTGTCAAGCCGTGTGTTCCCTTTGTCAAGCTGTAATAAGTAGGGGTAAGGACGTTAACCACCTCGGAACATCCTCCCTTATACGTCACCTGCAGCGCATTCATAATAAGTCAGTGACAAGTTCAAAAACTTTGGGTGACAGCGGAAGCAGTCCACTGACCAGTAAATCCCTTCCTCTTGTAACCAAGCTCACGCAAACCACCCCACCAACTCCCTCAGTGTCAATTTCCTCCTTCCCCAGGAATGCCAATAGTCCTGCAGGCCATGTCACTGGCAATTCTGACGAGTCCTCTCCTGCCTGGGATTCCTCTGATGCATCCTTGCGTGTAACGCCTACTGCTGCTGGCGCTGCTGTTGTTGCCGCTGGGAGTCGATGGTCATCCCAGAGGGGAAGTCGTAAGCCCACTTGTACTACTTCCAGTAAGCAATTGACTGTTCAACAGTCCTTTGCGAGGAAGATGAAATATCACAGCAGTCATCCTACTGCAAAGCGGATAACTGAGGCCTTGGCATCCTGGGTGGTGAGAAACGTGGTTCCGGTATCCATCATTACTGCAGAGCCAACTAGAGACTTGTTGGAGGTACTGTGTCCCCGGTACCAAATACCATCTAGGTTCCATTTCTCTAGGCAGGCGATACCGAAAATGTACACAGACCTCAGAAAAAGAGTCACCAGTGTCCTAAAAAATGCAGCTGTACCCAATGTCCACTTAACCACGGACATGTGGACAAGTGGAGCAGGGCAGGGTCAGGACTATATGACTGTGACAGCCCACTGGGTAGATGTATGGACTCCCGCCGCAAGAACAGCAGCGGCGGCACCAGTAGCAGCATCTCGCAAACGCCAACTCTTTCCTAGGCAGGCTACGCTTTGTATCACCGGTTTCCAGAATACGCACACAGCTGAAAACCTCTTACGGCAACTGAGGAAGATCATCGCGGAATGGCTTACCCCAATTGGACTCTCCTGTGGATTTGTGGCATCGGACAACGCCAGCAATATTGTGTGTGCATTAAATATGGGCAAATTCCAGCACCTCCCATGTTTTGCACATACCTTGAATTTGGTGGTGCAGAATTTTTTAAAAAACGACAGGGGCGTGCAAGAGATGCTGTCGGTGGCCAGAAAAATTGCGGGACACTTTCGGCGTACAGGCACCACGTACAGAAGACTGGAGCACCACCAAAAACTACTGAACCTGCCCTGCCATCATCTGAAGCAAGAAGTGGTAACGAGGTGGAATTCAACCCTCTATATGCTTCAGAGGTTGGAGGAGCAGCAAAAGGCCATTCAAGCCTATACAATTGAGCACGATATAGGAGGTGGAATGCACCTGTCTCAAGTGCAGTGGAGAATGATTTCAACGTTGTGCAAGGTTCTGATGCCCTTTGAACTTGCCACACGTGAAGTCAGTTCAGACACTGCCAGCCTGAGTTAGGTCATTCCCCTCATCAGGCTTTTGCAGAAGAAGCTGGAGACATTGAAGGAGGAGCTAACACGGAGCGATTCCGCTAGGCATGTGGGACTTGTGGATGCAGCCCTTAATTCGCTTAACAAGGATTCACGGGTGGTCAATCTGTTGAAATCAGAGCACTACATTTTGGCCACCGTGCTCGATCCTAGATTTAAAGCCTACCTTGGATCTCTCTTTCCGGCAGACACAAGTCTGCTGGGGTTGAAAGACCTGCTGGTGACAAAATTGTCAAGTCAAGCGGAACGCGACCTGTCAACATCTCCTCCTTCACATTCTCCCGCAACTGGGGGTGCGAGGAAAAGGCTCAGAATTCCGAGCCCACCCGCTGGCGGTGATGCAGGGCAGTCTGGAGCGACTGCTGATGCTGACATCTGGTCCGGACTGAAGGACCTGACAACGATTACGGACATGTCGTCTACTGTCACTGCATATGATTCTCTCAACATTGATAGAATGGTGGAGGATTATATGAGTGACCGCATCCAAGTAGGCACGTCACACAGTCCGTACTTATACTGGCAGGAAAAAGAGGCAATTTGGAGGCCCTTGCACAAACTGGCTTTATTCTACCTAAGTTGCCCTCCCACAAGTGTGTACTCCGAAAGAGTGTTTAGTGCCGCCGCTCACCTTGTCAGCAATCGGCGTACGAGGTTACATCCAGAAAATGTGGAGAAGATGATGTTCATTAAAATGAATTATAATCAATTCATCCGCGGAGACATTGACCAGCAGCAATTGCCTCCACAAAGTACACAGGGAGCTGAGATGGTGGATTCCAGTGGGGACGAATTGATAATCTGTGAGGAGGGGGATGTACACGGTGATATATCGGAGGGTGAAGATGAGGTGGACATCTTGCCTCTGTAGAGCCAGTTTGTGCAAGGAGAGATTAATTGCTTCTTTTTTGGGGGGGGTCCAAACCAACCCGTCATATCAGTCACAGTCGTGTGGCAGACCCTGTCACTGAAATGATGGGTTGGTTAAAGTGTGCATGTCCTGTTTTGTTTATACAACATAAGGGTGGGTGGGAGGGCCCAAGGACAATTCCATCTTGCACCTCTTTTTTCTTTTCTTTTTCTTTGCATCATGTGCTGATTGGGGAGGGTTTTTTGGAAGGGACATCCTGCGTGACACTGCAGTGCCACTCCTAGATGGGCCCGGTGTTTGTGTCGGCCACTAGGGTCGCTAATCTTACTCACACAGTCAGCTACCTCATTGCGCCTCTTTTTTTCTTTGCGTCATGTGCTGTTTGGGGAGGGTTTTTTGGAAGGGACATCCTGCGTGACACTGCAGTGCCACTCCTAGATGGGCCCGGTGTTTGTGTCGGCCACTAGGGTCGCTAATCTTACTCACACAGTCAGCTACCTCATTGCGCCTCTTTTTTTCTTTGCGTCATGTGCTGTTTGGGGAGGGTTTTTTGGAAGGGCCATCCTGCGTGACACTGCAGTGCCACTCCTAGATGGGCCCGGTGTTTGTGTCGGCCACTAGGGTCGCTAATCTTACTCACACAGCTACCTCATTGCGCCTCTTTTTTTCTTTGCGTCATGTGCTGTTTGGGGAGGGTTTTTTGGAAGGGACATCCTGCGTGACACTGCAGTGCCACTCCTAGATGGGCCCGGTGTTTGTGTCGGCCACTAGGGTCGCTTATCTTACTCACACAGCGACCTCGGTGCAAATTTTAGGACTAAAAATAATATTGTGAGGTGTGAGGTATTCAGAATAGACTGAAAATGAGTGTAAATTATGGTTTTTGAGGTTAATAATACTTTGGGATCAAAATGACCCCCAAATTCTATGATTTAAGCTGTTTTTTAGTGTTTTTTGAAAAAAACACCCGAATCCAAAACACACCCGAATCCGACAAAAAAAATTCGGTGAGGTTTTGCCAAAACGCGTTCGAACCCAAAACACGGCCGCGGAACCGAACCCAAAACCAAAACACAAAACCCGAAAAATTTCAGGCGCTCATCTCTAGTCGGCACTCGGCAGTCCGTCCATAATTGTATACCACCTAACCGTGGTTTTTTTTTCTTTCTTCTTTATACATACATACTACGACATCTCTTTATCAACCAGTCTATATTAGCAGCAGACACAGTACAGTACGGTAGTTCACGGCTGTGGCTACCTCTGTGTCGGCACTCAGCAGTCCGTCCATAATTGTATACCACCTACCCGTGGTTTTTTTTTCTTTCTTCTTCATACATACATACTACGACATCTCTTTATCAACCAGTCTATATTAGCAGCAGACACAGTACAGTACGGTAGTTCACGGCTGTGGCTACCTCTGTGTCGGCACTCGGCAGTCCGTCCATAATTGTATACCACCTAACCGTGGTTTTTTTTTCTTTCTTCTTCATACATACATACTACGACATCTCTTTATCAACCAGTCTATATTAGCAGCAGACACAGTACAGTACGGTAGTTCACGGCTGTGGCTACCTCTGTGTCGGCACTCGGCAGTCCGTCCATAATTGTATACTAGTATCCATCCATCTCCATTGTTTACCTGAGGTGCCTTTTAGTTGTGCCTATTAAAATATGGAGAACAAAAATGTTGAGGTTCCAAAATTAGGGAAAGATCAAGATCCACTTCCACCTCGTGCTGAAGCTGCTGCCACTAGTCATGGCCGAGACGATGAAATGCCAGCAACGTCGTCTGCCAAGGCCGATGCCCAATGTCATAGTACAGAGCATGTCAAATCCAAAACACCAAATATCAGTAAAAAAAGGACTCCAAAACCTAAAATAAAATTGTCGGAGGAGAAGCGTAAACTTGCCAATATGCCATTTACCACACGGAGTGGCAAGGAACGGCTGAGGCCCTGGCCTATGTTCATGGCTAGTGGTTCAGCTTCACATGAGGATGGAGGCACTCAGCCTCTCGCTAGAAAAATGAAAAGACTCAAGCTGGCAAAAGCAGTAGCACCGCAAAGAACTGTGCGTTCTTCGAAATCCCAAATCCACAAGGAGAGTCCAATTGTGTCGGTTGCGATGCCTGACCTTCCCAACACTGGACGTGAAGAGCATGCGCCTTCCACCATTTACACGCCCCCTGCAAGTGCTGGAAGGAGCACCCGCAGTCCAGTTCCTGATAGTCAGATTGAAGATGTCAGTGTTGAAGTACACCAGGATGAGGAGGATATGGGTGTTGCTGGCGCTGGGGAGGAAATTGACCAGGAGGATTCTGATGGTGAGGTGGTTTGTTTAAGTCAGGCACCGGGGAGACACCTGTTGTCCGTGGGAGGAATATGGCCGTTGACATGCCTGGTGAAAATACCAAAAAAATCAGCTCTTCAGTGTGGAGGTATTTCAACAGAAAAGCGGACAACAGGTGTCAAGCCGTGTGTTGCCTTTGTCAAGCTGTAATAAGTAGGGGTAAGGACGTTAACCACCTCGGAACATCCTCCCTTATACGTCACCTGCAGCGCATTCATAATAAGTCAGTGACAAGTTCAAAAACTTTGGGTGACAGCGGAAGCAGTCCACTGACCAGTAAATCCCTTCCTCTTGTAACCAAGCTCACGCAAACCACCCCACCAACTCCCTCAGTGTCAATTTCCTCCTTCCCCAGGAATGCCAATAGTCCTGCAGGCAATGTCACTGGCAATTCTGACGAGTCCTCTCCTGCCTGGGATTCCTCCGATGCATCCTTGCGTGTAACGCCTACTGCTGCTGGCGCTGCTGTTGTTGCTGCTGGGAGTCGATGGTCATCCCAGAGGGGAAGTCGTAAGCCCACTTGTACTACTTCCAGTAAGCAATTGACTGTTCAACAGTCCTTTGCGAGGAAGATGAAATATCACAGCAGTCATCCTGCTGCAAAGCGGATAACTGAGGCCTTGACAACTATGTTGGTGTTAGACGTGCGTCCGGTATCCGCCGTTAGTTCACAGGGAACTAGACAATTTATTGAGGCAGTGTGCCCCCGTTACCAAATACCATCTAGGTTCCACTTCTCTAGGCAGGCGATACCGAGAATGTACACGGACGTCAGAAAAAGACTCACCAGTGTCCTAAAAAATGCAGTTGTACCCAATGTCCACTTAACCACGGACATGTGGACAAGTGGAGCAGGGCAGGGTCAGGACTATATGACTGTGACAGCCCACTGGGTAGATGTATGGACTCCCGCCGCAAGAACAGCAGCGGCGGCACCAGTAGCAGCATCTCGCAAACGCCAACTCTTTCCTAGGCAGGCTACGCTTTGTATCACCGGTTTCCAGAATACGCACACAGCTGAAAACCTCTTACGGCAACTGAGGAAGATCATCGCGGAATGACTTACCCCAATTGGACTCTCCTGTGGATTTGTGGCATCAGACAACGCCAGCAATATTGTGTGTGCATTAAATATGGGCAAATTCCAGCACGTCCCATGTTTTGCACATACCTTGAATTTGGTGGTGCAGAATTATTTAAAAAACGACAGGGGCGTGCAAGAGATGCTGTCGGTGGCCAGAAAAATTGCGGGACACTTTCGGCGTACAGGCACCACGTACAGAAGACTGGAGCACCACCAAAAACTACTGAACCTGCCCTGCCATCATCTGAAGCAAGAAGTGGTAACGAGGTGGAATTCAACCCTCTATATGCTTCAGAGGTTGGAGGAGCAGCAAAAGGCCATTCAAGCCTATACAATTGAGCACGATATAGGAGGTGGAATGCACCTGTCTCAAGCGCAGTGGAGAATGATTTCAACGTTGTGCAAGGTTCTGATGCCCTTTGAACTTGCCACACGTGAAGTCAGTTCAGACACTGCCAGCCTGAGTCAGGTCATTCCCCTCATCAGGCTTTTGCAGAAGAAGCTGGAGACATTGAAGGAGGAGCTAACACGGAGCGATTCCGCTAGGCATGTGGGACTTGTGGATGGAGCCCTTAATTCGCTTAACAAGGATTCACGGGTGGTCAATCTGTTGAAATCAGAGCACTACATTTTGGCCACCGTGCTCGATCCTAGATTTAAAGCCTACCTTGGATCTCTCTTTCCGGCAGACACAAGTCTGCTGGGGTTGAAAGACCTGCTGGTGAGAAAATTGTCAAGTCAAGCGGAACTCGACCTGTCAACATCTCCTCCTTCACATTCTCCCGCAACTGGGGGTGCGAGGTAAAGGCTCAGAATTCCGAGCCCACCCGCTGGCGGTGATGCAGGGCAGTCTGGAGCGACTGCTGATGCTGACATCTGGTCCGGACTGAAGGACCTGACAACGATTACGGACATGTCGTCTACTGTCACTGCATATGATTCTCTCACCATTGAAAGAATGGTGGAGGATTATATGAGTGACCGCATCCAAGTAGGCACGTCACACAGTCCATACTTATACTGGCAGGAAAAAGAGGCAATTTGGAGGCCATTGCACAAACTGGCTTTATTCTACCTAAGTTGCCCTCCCACAAGTGTGTACTCCGAAAGAGTGTTTAGTGCCGCCGCTCACCTTGTCAGCAATCGGCGTACGAGGTTACATCCAGAAAATGTGGAGAAGATGATGTTCATTAAAATGAATTATAATCAATTCCTCCGCGGAGACATTGACCAGCAGCAATTGCCTCCACAAAGTACACAGGGAGCTGAGATGGTGGATTCCAGTGGGGACGAATTGATAATCTGTGAGGAGGGGGATGTACACGGTGATATATCGGAGGGTGATGATGAGGTGGACATCTTGCCTCTGTAGAGCCAGTTTGTGCAAGGAGAGATTAATTGCTTCTTTTTTGGGGGGGGTCCAAACCAACCCGTCATATCAGTCACAGTCGTGTGGCAGACCCTGTCACTGAAATGATGGGTTGGTTAAAGTGTGCATGTCCTGTTTTGTTTATACAACATAAGGGTGGGTGGGAGGGCCCAAGGACAATTCCATCTTGCACCTCTTTTTTCTTTTCTTTTTCTTTGCGTCATGTGCTGTTTGGGGAGGGTTTTTTGGAAGGGACATCCTGCGTGACACTGCAGTGCCACTCCTAAATGGGCCCGGTGTTTGTGTCTGCCACTAGGGTCGCTAATCTTACTCACACAGTCAGCTACCTCATTGCGCCTCTTTTTTTCTTTGCGTCATGTGCTGATTGGGGAGGGTTTTTTGGAAGGGACATCCTGCGTGACACTGCAGTGCCACTCCTAAATGGGCCCGGTGTTTGTGTCGGCCACTAGGGTCGCTAATCTTACTCACACAGTCAGCTACCTCATTGCGCCTCTTTTTTTCTTTGCGTCATGTGCTGATTGGGGAGGGTTTTTTGGAAGGGACATCCTGCGTGACACTGCAGTGCCACTCCTAAATGGGCCCGGTGTTTGTGTCGGCCACTAGGGTCGCTAATCTTACTCACACAGTCAGCTACCTCATTGCGCCTCTTTTTTTCTTTGCGTCATGTGCTGATTGGGGAGGGTTTTTTGGAAGGGACATCCTGCGTGACACTGCAGTGCCACTCCTAAATGGGCCCGGTGTTTGTGTCGGCCACTAGGGTCGCTAATCTTACTCACACAGTCAGCTACCTCATTGCGCCTCTTTTTTTCTTTGTGTCATGTGCTGATTGGGGAGGGTTTTTTGGAAGGGACATCCTGCGTGACACTGCAGTGCCACTCCTAAATGGGCCCGGTGTTTGTGTCGGCCACTAGGGTCGCTAATCTTACTCACACAGTCAGCTACCTCATTGCGCCTCTTTTTTTCTTTGCGTCATGTGCTGATTGGGGAGGGTTTTTTGGAAGGGACATCCTGCGTGACACTGCAGTGCCACTCCTAAATGGGCCCGATGTTTGTGTCGGCCACTAGGGTCGCTAATCTTACTCACACAGTCAGCTACCTCATTGCGCCTCTTTTTTTCTTTGCGTCATGTGCTGATTGGGGAGGGTTTTTTGGAAGGGACATCCTGCGTGACACTGCAGTGCCACTCCTAAATGGGCCCGGTGTTTGTGTCGGCCACTAGGGTCGCTAATCTTACTCACACAGTCAGCTACCTCATTGCGCCTCTTTTTTTCTTTGCGTCATGTGCTGATTGGGGAGGGTTTTTTGGAAGGGACATCCTGCGTGACACTGCAGTGCCACTCCTAAATGGGCCCGGTGTTTGTGTCGGCCACTAGGGTCGCTTATCTTACTCACACAGTCAGCTACCTCATTGCGCCTCTTTTTTTCTTTGCGTCATGTGCTGATTGGGGAGGGTTTTTTGGAAGGGACATCCTGCGTGACACTGCAGTGCCACTCCTAGATGGGCCAGGTGTTTGTGTCGGCCACTAGTGTCGCTTAGCTTAGTCATCCAGCGACCTTGGTGCAAATTTTAGGACTAAAAATAATATTGTGAGGTGTGAGGTATTCAGAATAGACTGAAAATGAGTGGAAATTATGGTTTTTGAGGTTAATAATAATATGGGATCAAAATGACCCCCAAATTCTATGATTTAAGCTGTTTTTTAGTGTTTTTTTTTTAAAAACACCCAAATCCTAAACACACCCGAATCCGACAAAAAAAATTCGGTGAGGTTTTGCCAAAACGCGGTCGAACCCAAAACACGGCCGCGGAACCGAACCCAAAACCAAAACACAAAACCCGAAAAATTTCAGGCGCTCATCTCTACCCACAATGTGCATATTTGCAGAGCAACAAGCTACAGGGAGCCTTCCACCCCCCCCCCCTTCCCCATGGGAAGGGGGGGGGGTTGTTTGGTTTAGCTGGACATTCCCCAAAAAAGTGACTGTCCTGCAAAAATTGGGATAGTTGGGAGGTATGTTCAAATACATTCATTGTTTTGCATGCAGGGTAAATACTGGCTTCTTTGACATTTAGCCACAAATGCTGCACAGCTGAATTACAATATTACACTGCAATTAACAGTTATGCTAGGACATTCCCCCTCCCAAATCTACCTCTCTCTGCATGTTACATCTGTCCCACAGTGGCGTGCGGTGAGGTCAGTGGCTAGTGAGGCACTACAGCCATAATGTCCGCCGAATCCTGCCGATGACCCTTAGCCAATGCCCGCTACTGCCTCTGAGCCGATACCCGCTGCCACCGCCAATGGCTTACAAACTCGCCCACAATCAACTGACCCAGCCCTCCACCACTAATTTCTATCTCAGTCCGATGCCGCCAATGCCCGCTGCCTGCCTGCTCATTGTTCTCGTTATATATTATACATTTTTAAAGAAAAAAAAAATGAGTGTTTGGGACTGGGAAGGGTGAGGGAGGAGGACATGAATGCAATTTTGTTGTCCAGGGCTTCCATTAACTTAAAGGAGAAGGGTCTGAATGGGTTAAAAAAAATGCGTGAGGTCCCCCCTCCTTAGTATAACCAGCCTCGGGCTCTTTGAGCCGGTCCTGGTTATTTAAATACTGGGGGAAAAATTGGACAGGGGTTCCCCGTATTTAGACAACTAGCACCGGGCTCTTAGACCGGTCCAGGTTCCAAAAATACGTGGGACAATAGATGTAGGGGTCCCCCATATTTTTAAAACCAGCACCGGGCTCCACTAGCCAGAGAGATAATGCCACAGCTGGGGGACACTTTTATGTAGGTCCCTGCGGCCCTGGCATTACCCCTCCAACTAGTCACCCCTGGCCGGTGTTCCCTGGAGGAGTGGGGACCCCTTAAATCAAGAGGTTCCTCCCCTCGAGGCACCCAAGGGCCAGGGGTGAAGCCCGAGGCTGTCCCCAGCACCCCTGGGTGGTGGGTGCCGGGCTGATAGCCATGTGTGTAAAAAAAGAATATTGTTTTTTCGTTGTGGAACTACAAGGCCCAGCAAGCCTCCCCCGCTTGCTGGTACTTGGAGAACCTCAAGTACCAGCAGGCGGGGAAATAACGGGCTTGCTGGTACCTGTAGTTCTACAACAACAAAAAATACCCAAATAAAAACACAAACACGTGACAGTAAAATTATTGAGACAGGCTGTAGCATGTGGGTGCATGCAACCCTATAAAAGTGATGGATTGGGTGACTATTACAATACCCACTGTTGCTGTCTGAAAAATGATGGATTTATAGATTGCTCTGCCGAGACATGTTTTTTTCTAAAATGCACCACAGGTATGGATGGATAGTATACTTGACGACACAGAGGTAGGTAGAGCAGTGGCCTACTGTACCGTAATGCTATATATTATATTATTTATTATTATTATTATTATTATCCTTTATTTATATGGCGCCACAAGGGTTCCGCAGTGCCCAATTACAGAGTACATAAACAAATAATCAAACAGGAAAACAGCAACTTACAGTTGACGACAATATAGGACAAGTACAGGGTAAATAAACATAGCTACATCAGCAGATGACACTGGAATAAGTATCAGGTGGCAGAAGACTGCTGGATTTGGTGCAGCTGAAGATTATTAAAGTAAGAAAAGAGTAAGCACATGAGGGAAGAGGGCCCTGCTCGTGAGAGCTTACATTCTAAAAGGGAGGGGTAGACAGACAGGGGTGAGACAGATGGGGTACATAGAGAGCATGGAACAGAGGTTTAGGATGAGATTTGGCTGGGTTTGGTGAAGAAGTGGGTCTTGAGAGCCCGTTTGAAGTTTTGTAGAGAGGTGGAGAGTCTGAGGGGGAGAGGTAGGGAATTCCAGAGAAGTGGTGCAGCACGTGAAAAATCTTGGAGGTAGGAGTGGGAGGAAGTAATCCGTAGGCAGGAGAGTCGGTGTGCATTAGCAGAGCGAAGAGGACGGGTAGGAGTGTAAAGCGAGATAAGATCAGAGATGTAGATGGGAGAGGAGTGGGTGAGGGCTTTGTAAGCAAGTGTGAGAAGCTTGAAATGGATTCTGAAAGGGAAGGGGAGCCAGTGAAGGACTAGTAAGAGAGGAGAGGTGGACGTAGTGCGTTTGGTGAGGAAAATGAGCCGGGCAGCAGCATTGAGGATAGATTGGAGTGGAGAGAGGTATTTGTCAGGAATGCCAGTCAGGAAGAGATTACAGCAGTCCAGTCTGGAGATGACCAGTGAGTGGATAAGAGTCTTAGTAGCATCCTGGGTCAGAAAAAGTCTGATCCTGGAAATATTTTTTAGATGAAAACGGCAGGTTTGTGAGAGGTGCTGAATGTGTGGTTTGAAGGAGAGGGAGGAGTCAAGGATTACTCCAAGACAGCGCGCTTGGGGGGTAGAGGAGATAGTAGTGCCATCAATAGATAATGAGATTGTAGGAGGTGAGATTATGCGGGAGGGAGGGAAGATGATCAGCTCGGTCTTAGACATGTTAAGTTTAAGAAAGCGCTGGGACATCCAGGAAGAGATAGCAGAGAGACAGTTGGAGATACGAGTGAGGAGAGTAGGGGAGAGGTCTGGAGAGGAAAGATAGATTTGAGTGTCATCAGCATAGAGATGATATTGGAAACCAAAAGAACTAATGAGCTTACCTAGTGAGGACGTATAGAGAGAGAAGAGAAGAGGACCAAGGACAGAACCTTGGGGTACCCCTACAGTTAGTGGAAGTGAGGGGGAGGTGGAATCATGAGAGGAGACAGAGAATGAACGGTCAGAAAGGTAGGACGACAACCAAGAGAGGGCAGTGTTACGCAGACCAATGGAGTGAAGGATTTGCAGTAGGAGAGGATGGTCCACAGTGTCAAAAGCAGCAGAGAGATCAAGTAGAATAAGTAGAGAGTAGTGTCCCTTAGATTTAGCAGCATGGAGGTCATTGCATACTTTTGTAAGGGCAGTTTCAGTGGAGTGGAGAGGACGGAAGCCAGACTGGAATGGGTCAAGCAGTGAGTGTGAGGAAAGAAAGGAAGTAAGGCGGTTGTAGACAATACGCTCAAGGAGTTTGGAGGCAAAAGGGAGGAGAGAGATGGGTCGGTAGTTGGAGAGAGTGTTTGGATCAAGGGTAGGTTTTTTAAGAATAGGAGAGATGAGAGCGTGCTTGAAGGCAGAGGGGACAGTGCCTGATGAGAGGGAGAGATTGAGAAGGTGGGAAAGATGGGAACAAGCAGAAGAAGAGAGGTGGCAAAGGAGGCGGGAGGGGATAGGGTCAAGTGGGGAGGTGGTGAGGGGACAGGAACGAATGAGGGCCATGACTTCCTCTCCAGATGCATGGGAGAAAGATGACAGAGTTGGTGCGAGGGATGGGGAGGGTTGGTAAGGGATGGGAGAAGGCTGGTTACTGATAGTCTGGTGTGATGTGATGTCCTGACGTATGGAGTCAATTTTGGATGTGAAGTAAGTGGCAAAGTCAAGAGCAGAGAGTGAGGAAGGGAGACGAGGTGGAGGTGGGCAGAGGAGTGAGTTGAGAGTGGCAAAGAGGCGCCGGGGGTTGGAAGACTGGGAGGAGATGAGGTTCTTGAAGTATGACTGTTTAGCAAGAGAAAGGGCAGCACTGAAGGATGAGAGCATAAGTTTGAAATGGAGGAAGTCTGCCCTAGAGCGTGATTTCCTCCAGTGTCGCTCAGCAGTACATGAGCATTTTTGCAGATATCTGGTGCATTTGGTGTGCCAGGGTTGAGGTGTTAATTTGCAAGGGTGAATAGTGGTTGGTGGAGCAACAGAGTCAAGAGCAGAAGTAAGGGAAGCATTGTATGTGGAAGTGGCTTGTTCAGGGCATGAGAGAGAGAGAATAGGAGAGAGAAGTGAGTCAAACAGGGAGGAAAGGAATGTGGTGTCAATAGCTTCAATGTTACGCTTAGTGATGGTAGCCTTAGGAGGTAGAGATGGGGAAGTCGAGAGAGATAGGTTGAAGGAGAGCAGGTGGTGGTCAGAGAGGGGAAATGGGGAGTTGGAAAAATCAGAAATATCACAGCGGTGAGTGAAGACCAGATCCAGTGAGCTCCCATTCACATGGGAGGGTGAGGAGGTCCACTGGGAGAGACCAAGTGAAGAGGTGAGGTTAAGGAGTTTAGAGGCAGGGGATTGTGTGGGGATGTCAATAGGGATGTTGAAATCGCCTAGGATAATGGTGGGAATGTCAGAAGAGAGGAAGTGAGGAAGCCAGGAAGCAAAGTTGTCGATGAATTTGGAAGCAGTGCCAGGGGGGCGGTAAATGACAGCTACTCTAAGATGGACTGGTTGGAAGAGGCATATGGCGTGGACCTCAAATGTAGAGAATATAAGGGATGGTTCTGGTGGTATGAGTTGGTAGGAGTAACTAGAAGGTAAAAGGACCCCAACACCACCCCCATGGCGACCCCCAGGTCGGGGTGTGTGTGTGAATGTAAGGCCCCCAGCAGAGAGAGCAGCAGCAGAAGTAGTGTCAGAGGGCGTAATCCAAGTTTCAGTAATGGCTAGTAGGTGTAGGGAGTTGGAAATGAAAAGGTCATGAGTGGGGACCAGTTTGTTACAAACAGATCTGGCATTCCAGAGGGCACAGGATAGGGGGTATGAGTTTGTGGGAGAGATGTGAATTAGATTTTCAGGGTTGCTGTAGCGATTAGGTGGGATTAACTTTGAGGGCAGGGATGATGAGAGAGTAGTGATGGTACGGGTGCCTGAGCTAGGAGGGGAAACTGCAGGAGGTGGGCAGGGAGGGAGGTCAGTGTGATGTGGATGGGGGTGTGGGGAGGTGACAGGGAAGGGAGAGAGGGAGCAGGGCTGAGTTGTGGGGTAGCAGGACCATGGGGCAGAGGTGAATGAAAGTGGGGTAACAGGAAAGGTGGGGGAAGGAAACAGAGGGATGGAGGGGAGACAGAGGAGGGGAGAGAGGAGGAGGTGGAGGAGACTAGTGGGGGAAGGATAAAGATACATTATTAGGTAGACACTGAGTGATGTGGGGAGTATAAGAAAACCTTGACATAGTGTTAAGTAGGTAAATAGGTTGAAGTAGTGGAAGTAGGAGAGGAGACTGTAAGGCAATCCGAGCAGAAGAATTGCAGAAATGCAGGTGAGAAAAGCAGTGTAGGCTCAAGGGGTGTAGATTTAGTATGAAATGAGTCAAAAGCGTAGATAAAGTGGGTGCAGAAATGTATTTGGAGTGTAAGAAATGAAAGGATTGTGAGAGGTTTAAGAAGCAATGGTAATTATGTTAGATGTTTTAAGTGTTTGCAGGTAAAATTGCATTGGTGCAGCTGTGCTTAAAAAACAAAATTACAATAATACAGATACAGGCATTTGTAGGTGAAATGGATGGTTTATGAAATGTCCAAGTAAGGTAGTTCTGTGCTATGTAATCAGATGCAACAATCAGGAGGTGAGTGATCTGAGGAGTAAGTGACTCACATTTGTTATTAGTTCTTCAGTTTTCTTTGTTTTGTTAGATTGGTGTGCTTCTGTTTTCCTTCTTTTTCACTTCGATTGAACGCTGATTGAACACTGCTGTTATGTGTCAATTTTATCACGCTTTGATAAAAATGCACGCTTAGATCAATAAATGCACAGCCAAATGGCTTTGCACAGCCTACACCATTGGACTTAAGTAGAAGACTATTACAAGTGAAACCAATAATTGAAATCTGTAACCACACCCCACCCCCTCAAATGCCAGGCAATAAATTACCTTAAAAACAACAACCAGGCATTCCACAAAGATTAAACTGGGTCTATATCATTCAAAACTTTAAAAAAGTACTTCAAAATCACATACTATGCAATAATGTTTCAATTTGCATTACCCAGCAGAATTAGCTTTGCATATATAGATATAGTGCAGCAGAATATATTGGTGGTTGTAGTCAATTGTAATTACCTGGAGGTGACAAGAAGAGAAGAAACGTCAATTCACAATCGATATCAGCTGAAGATAAATTAACGCTGATTGAACACTGCTGTTATGTGTCAATTTTATCACGCTTTGATAAAAATGCACGCTTGGATCAATAAATGCGCAGCCAAACGGCTTTGCACAGCCTACACCATTGGACTTAAGTAGAAGACTATTACAAGTAAAACCAATAATTGAAATCTGTAACCAAACCCCCCCCACCTCAAATGTCAGGCAATAAATTACCTTAAAAACAACAACCAGGCATTCCACAAAGATTAAACTGGGTCTATATCATTCAAAACGTTAAAAAAGTACTTAAAAATAAACATACTATGCAATAATGTTTCAATTTGCATTACCCAGCAGAATTAGCTTTGCATATATAGATATAGTGCAGCAGAATATATTGGTGGTTGTAGTCAATTGTAATTACTCAGCAGAATTAGCTTTGCATATATAGATATAGTGCAGCAGAATATATTGGTGGTTGTAGTCAATTGTAATTACCCAGCAGAATTAGCTTTGCAAATATAGATATAGTGCAGCAGATATATTGGTGGTTGTAGTCAATTGTAATTACCCAGCAGAATTAGCTTTGCATATATATAGTGCAGCAGAATATATTGGTGGTTGTAGTAAATTGTAATTACCCAGCAGCAGCTCTACTGCACTCGACATCACCAGTGCTCACAATATATATAATGCTATATACTATGCCATAGTGGTGCTTACTATATAACACCTCCTACTGCGTTCCCCCTGGCAATGAGCACGACACCCAGAGAGTGAAACCCCTGGCAATGAGCATGACACCCAGCACGTGAAACTCTTGGCGTTGAGCAGTTTTTGTAAAAGTAATTAGAAGCTTTACTGTAGGGCATAGTGTATCACAGATATTGTGGTGAGTGACATAATATGTTCCAAAGGGCATTAATGTGTGGGGCTTAACATGGTGGAAATTACTGTACTTTTTTCCCTGTGGTGGCCGAGGTCTGTTGGTGCAGGGTCAAGAACTAGGGTGTAAGGTAGTCTTTGCCTGCAAGGCTACGCTCATTTTATGGAGACCATACCCATACATTTAAGTGTGGCATATACCTGCGCTTGCTCGCGGGGTGAGAACATCTCCCTAATTGAATTCAGCGATATGAATAGAGGTTGTGCAGCAGCCACAGAAAGGGTTAATCTCTGCAGCTTGTCACTAAATTACATTGTTGCAATTTTAGCTGGGAGCTGCAATAATTACTCTAATACATAACACAGCCAACACTTCTATATTCACACAATATACTGCATGGTGAATATAGAAGTGGTGCTTGCTAAACAGCACCTCCTACTGCATTCCACATCACCGCTGGTCACACTCATATCAGGCCCATAATGCTGTATACTATGCCATAGTGGTGCTTACTATATAACACCAGGTGCTGTGCAGTGGTCAAAACACACTAACTGGTCCCATGCTGTTGTTGAACTAAAGGCCTATACACACGATGAGATTCGGTCTATGCTAATAGGTTTAAAAAGGTTACATAAAAGCTACTTTATGTATTTATTCATTAAAGTTTTTAAGTTGTATTTTACAACCATACAATGATATGATATATAATGTATCGTATAATCATTACATAATGTTGATGGCATTGAATTGTCTCTGCCTTGACTAGTGGCAGCAGCTTCAGCACTAGGTGGAAGTGGATCTTGATCTTTCCCTATTTTACCCTCCACCTTTTTGTTCTCCATTTTTTAATGTGTGGAATTATATGCCAGTAATATATCTGGAATTAGACGGTGGTAATGTCTGGAATTAGATACCACTAGATAGATAATAATAATAATAATAATAATTTTATTTATATAGCGCTCTTTCTCCAATAGGACTCAAGGCGCTTAACAGATACACAGCATAATATAGTACAGAAAAATAATGAAGTACATTTTTCATAAAATACAGAAGCATGAAGATACTAAAAGAGACACTATGGAAATGCTTGAGTAAACAGGAAAGTCTTGAGTCTACTTTTGAAGGATTCTATAGTTGGGGCCTCTCGCACTGTGCGGGGAAGTGAGTTCCATAGAGTCGGAGCCGCATGACTAAAAGCTCGACCCCCAGATGAATTACGGTAGATTCTAGGTACTGCTAAAAGTCCTTCATCTACAGATCGCAGTAATCGAGTGGGGCAGTATGGGATCAGAAGCTGTTTCAGGTACCTTGGGCCTTGGTCGTGTAATGCTTTGAAACTCAGTAAACCAATCTTGAAGAGGATTCGCCATCTTACAGGCAGCCAGTGAAGGGAGTAGAGGATGGGTGTTATGTGGCTGGAACGGGGCTGGTTGGTTAACAGCCTGGCAGCTGTGTTTTGCACCAGCTGTAAGCGTTGCAATTCTTTTGCTGGTAGACCAAGGTAGAGGGCATTACAGTAGTCTAATCGAGATGATACAAATGCATGTATGACTTTTGGCATATCATCTGAGGGAATTAAGTGCTTGATTCTGGCTATGTTCCTCAGGTGAAAGAATGAGGATTTGATTGTGGCTGATATCTGATGTTTAAGTGTCAAGCCATCATCCAGGACAACGCCAAGATTCCGCACATGATCACTGGTCTGTAATTCTGAATCCCCGAGTGTAAGTCCAGTTGGTTGGCTATGCTGCAGTCTTGTCCTTTGATGTTGCGGTCGTATTATAAGGACCTCTGTTTTATCCGGGTTCAGTCGCAGCCAACTGGCGCTCATCCACTCCTGTAGTTCAGCTAGACAGCCATTCAGGGTTGCTACTGGGTTATCAGTGCCCGGAGCAAAGGACAAGTACAGTTGTGTATCATCTGCATAGCAGTGGTAGACCAGGCCATGGCGCCTGATTATTTCGCCCAATGGGAGCATGTATACTGCAAAAAGCATGGGGGATAGTATAGAACCTTGTGGGACACCACATGGCAATGGCACTGGTGGTGATGAGTATAATCCAGATGATACTCTCTGTGACCTGCCTGTGAGAAATGATTTGAACCAGTTTAGGACTGTGCCATCCAGACCACAGAAGTGTATCAGTCGCTCAATCAGAAGCCCGTGGTCCACGGTATCAAATGCTGCCGAGAGATCCAGAAGGATTAATATTGAACAGTCACCTCTGTCTTTTGCCATCAGAAGATACCAGATATCACTGTGACTGGAATGATGACATATGCACAGTGACAGGACACTACCACAGCACCCTACAGCAGCCATATGCGGCACAAGACACTGGAGTATTAGTAATGTACTGTAGTATACTGAGCACCACAAGACAATGAGCAGTGATACGGAGCACTGATGAGATTACTAGAACTGACACTGAGCAGCCAGATGCAGCACTGGACTATTAGTAATGTTCTGTAGTATACTGAGCACCACAATGCAGCACAAGACAATGAGCAGTGATACTGAGCACTGATGAGGATACTAGAACTGACACTGAGCAGCAAGATGCAGCACTGGACTATTAGTAATGTACTCTAGTATACTGAGCACCACATTGCAGCACAAGACAATGAGCAGTGATACTGAGCACTGATGAGGATACTACTGAGAACTGACACTGAGCAGGAGAGACACACTACAATTTCATCTTGCGCCTCTTTTTTTATTTATCTTTGCATCATGTGCTGTTTGGGGCTATTTTTTTAAGTGCCATCCTGTCTGACACTGCAGTGCCACTCCTAGATGGGCCAGGTGTTTGTGCTGCCCACTTGGGTCGCTTAGCTTAGTCATCCAGGGACCTTGGTGCAAATTTTAGGACTAAAAATAATATTGTGAGGTGTGAGGTGTTCAGAATAGACTGGAAAGGAGTAGAAATTATGGTTATTGAGCTTAATACTATAGGATCAAAATTACCCCCAAATTCTATGATTTTAGCTGTTTGAGGTTTTAAAAAAAAATCACCCGAATACAAAACCCGAAAGGGTGGTTTTGCCAAAACGCGTCCGTATCCAAAACACAACTGCGGATCCGAAACCAAAACCAAAACATGAAACACGAAAAATGCCCGCTGCACATCTCTAGTTAGGGGAGAAGCATGTAGCCTTGTAGACTATGCACAGCTATATCTAGAAAAATATACGATCTAATCTTTAACCAACCAATGCAAGAAAGTATTTAATGTGAAAATACGAAACACTAGACTAATTGGAGGTGCGCCCTAAAGCAAATTACAATGTTAGGATTAGGGGGTTCGGAAAGACCTCTAGTGTAAACACTACTATATACATTTTAAGATAGGAAGGTACAAATTACATATTCACATTGCATCTATGGGCTGGATTCAAATGTCCCTTTCCTCCCTCAATCGTGCCCGTCAGCAGCTATTCTAATGTTGCTGCCAACGGGTGCGACATGTTTATTTCAGCTCGCTACCCCCAGGGGAAACAAGCTGAAATGTGTGCAAAGAGACCCATTTGGGCAACCAAACGGTGTCTTTTCATGATCGCGCCCATTACTTTATTCAGGTTTAGGTGCTTTGTGCACCTAAACCAGAGTGTAATGTGCGCAATAATTGAGGGCATTTGAATTTCCCTTATATGTGTGTGTGTGTGATATACACACAGACACACATACTGTATTTCTTTATATAATGGACACCTCAGTTTCTATTCATTCATGTCCTGCCCCCTACTCTGTCAGACCCCTTCCCCTCTACTTTTCTGACCCCAAACGCCACTCATTCTTGTTGAGTGCTGGTGGGCCCATTCAGAATTTTGCTATGGGGCCCACAAAGGTCTAGTTACGCCACTGGGCAGGGTTATAGAGGAGGCGGTGCAAGGCATCCTGGGAACAGTCAAAGCTTTAGCCTGTTGGTGCCTTGGATCAAGATCCAACTCTACACCCCGATGTTAGTGTAGTGCCTTTTGGGGTTAAGGTTTTACAGAAAGTTACAGGTTTTTTTAATTTAGTAAAATATGCCCCATTTTAAAGATAGGGCATTTACATTTGTTGCACCTGTGCAGTACATAGCAGCCTGCAGGGCATGTACAGTGGCTTCATTTGGGTGCACATACATTGCCGGCTCCTGGTCGCAAACTGAAATTATTGTGTGTAAGTGGAATTAGCGGTGTTTATGTCATACAGGGGGGTGGGGGAGGTTTGTGGTTGGTGGGGGGCACGCTGTGTGATTATTTTCCTGCATCTATACATACATGCGCTAACACCTGGACATACACTGATGTACCCACACCTAATATCCATACATACACGCCCTGACACCTGGACATACACCAACATTCCCACACCTGCATCTATACATACACATGCTGACACCTGGACATACACCAACATACAAGCACCTGCATCTATATATACACGCGCTGACAAATGGACATACACCGACGTACCCACACTTGCATCTATACATACATGCACTGACATCTGGACATACAAGCACCTGCATCTATACATACACGCGCTGACACCTGAACCTACACTGACGTTCCCACACCTGCATCTATACATACACATTCTGACACCTGGACATACACAGACGTACCCACACCTGCATCTATACATACACGCGTTGACACCTGGACGTACACTGACGTACACACACCTACATCTATATATGCATGGATGCAAATGTGGGTACGTCTGTATACGTCCAGGTGTTAGCATGTGTATGTATAGATGTTAGGTGTGGGTACATCAGTGTATGTCCAGGTGTCAGCACATGTATGTATAGATTCACATGTGGGTAAGCCGGTGTACGTCCACGTGTCAGCATGTGTAGGTATAGATGCAGGTGTGGGTACGTTGGTGTACGTTTAGGGGTCAGCGTGTTTATGTATAGATGTTGGTGTGTGTATGTCAGTGTACGTACAGATATAGGTGTGTGTGTATGTATGTATGTATGTATGTATGTATGTATTATGTATAGAGGAAGGTGTGATACATACATATAACACATACATGATAGATACATACATATATCACACACACGATAGATAGATAGATAGATAGATAGATAGATAGAACACATACATACAAGATAGATACATACATACATACATGATAGATACATATATATACACACACATACGATGGATAGATAGATAGATAGATAGATAGATAGATAGATAGATAGATAGATAGATACATATATATATATATATCACAAACATATATGATTCATACATATATCACACACACATACATGATACATACATGAGAAAGACCTGGGATGGTGATGAGGCCAGGGCCCCCTGCTGATGTTGCGTTGAGGAAGGCAGTGTTCCAGGGCGGATGCCAGTCGGGGAGAGCGCCGCGCAGCCCGGGAAAAATACTGCTGAGGAGCTACATCTGGAAGAGCCCCTGGGAGGGAGAGTGCCACATGCCCCATCCTGCGTGGCAGACTCTGCAGGCCTGCACATGGGAAGGGAGGTCTCTGGCCACACATACTCACCCTTCTGCTGAAGCCCCGCTGCTGTCCCCATCAGCGCTCTCCAGCGGGGAGCGGGGCCAGGATGAACCTCAACCTGTGAGAACTATCTTCATGATCAAGAGATCTCATATGCAAGATAAGTATGTGTTGGGATAGGGCTGGGGAGGGCGGCTGCTCGGGCACACCCCCGTCAAGTTAAGGAGATTTAACTGAGGAAGCACAAGGGAACTCTCGTCTGGGGACAACAACTGCAGGGAGACCACATCTTTTCAGATGAACATGGGAGGGCGGAAGGCTGCCTAATACTGAAGCACCCTCAGACATTAAACCATATGCAACAACTATTGCAAGCATTCCTGGGGGAAGGTCTGCAGCAGACGGATTTGCATACGGTGATGTCATCCAAGCAGTGGGCCAAAGTTGGCTGGAACCCTCATCTGTATATGAAAAGAGAAAAGGGGCATGCAGGGCATGGCGGCCTTTTGCGGCGCTTGTATAACCCCAAGTTTGCGTTAAACACCCCCACCCTCCTTCGGTGTGGGGCTCATGTTGTCCATGCCCAAGCCCCTGAAGCATTCAAGCTGATTTCTTGCAGCAGCTGGGCACTGTAACAGCTTCAGAGCTGCTCTACAAGACAAGTAAAAGGGTGTGGGCCCTGCAGCACCACCTGTAGTTTGCATACACACATATATAGGACAGCATCTCTTATATGCCCCAGGGTCAATAAAATAGTATCCTTGTCTAGGCTATCCATCCCCTCAGATAAGGTATTTGTCCATGCCGCTACAGCACTACACACCCAGGCCGACGCAATTGCCGGTCTGAGTAAGGTACCTGAATGTGTATAAATGGACTTCAGGGTTATCTCCTGTTTGCGGTCAGCACACTCTTTGAGGGTAGCCATATCCTGGGACGGGAGGGCTACCTTCTTGGATAAGCGTGTTAATGCTTTGTCCACCCTAGGGGAGGATTCCCATCGTAACCTATCCGTTGATGGGAAAGGATACGCCATAAGAATCCTTTTGGAAATCTGCAGTCTTTTATCTGGAGATTCCCAAGCTTTTTCACATAACTCGTTCAGCTCGTGTGAGGGGGGAAAGGTTACCTCAGGCTTCTTTCCCTTGTACATATGTACCCTCTTGTCAGCGACAGGGGGTTCCTCTGTGATGTGCAAAACATCTTTTATTGCCATAATCATAAATCGAATGGATTTTGCCAATTTTGGCTGTAACTTTGCATCATCGTAATCGACACTGGAGTCAGAATCCGTGTCGGTATCTGTGTCAACAATCTGGGATAGTGGGCGCTTATGAGACCCTGACAGTCCCTGCAACATAGGATCAGGCATGGGTTGAAACCCTGACTGTCCCAAAGCTTCTGCCTTGTCTAATCTTTTGTGCAATGAGTTTACACTAGCATTTAAAACATTCCACATATCCATCCAATCAGCTGTCGGCGGAGACACCACATTTATTTGCTCCCGCTCCTCTCTAATATAGCCTTCTTCCTCAGACATGTCGACACACGTGTACCGACACACTACACACACAGGGAATGCTTTTTCTGAAGACAGTTTCCCCACAAGGCCCTTTGGAGAGACAGAGAGAGAGTATGCCAGCACAACCCCCAGCGCTATATAACCCAGGAATAAAACAGTAACTTAATGTTTGCCCAGTAGTGCTGCTGTATGTAATTTGCGAATTATGTGCCCCCCCCACCCCTCTTTTCAACCCTCTTGTCTAACGTGGTATAAGCAGGGTAGAGTCCGGGGAGCTTCCTCTCAGCGGTGCTGTGGAGAAAAAATGGCGCTGGTGAGTGCTGAGGGAGAAGCCCCGCCCTCTCGGAGGCGGGCGTCTGTCCCGCTTAAACTGTAAAATTGGTGGGGGCTTATACATATATAAAGTGCCCAGCTGTATATATGTTATATTTTTGCGAAAGAGGTTTATATTGCTGCCCAGGGCGCCCCCCTGCGCCCTGCACCCTTACAGTGACCGGAGTATGTGAGGTGTATGGGAGCAAAGGCACACAGCTGCAGTGCTGTGCGTTACCTCAGTGAAGATCATGAAGTCTTCTGCCGCCTCTGAAGTCTTCTTTTCTTCTCATACTCACCCGGCTTCTATCTTCCGGCTCTGCCAAGGGGGACGGCGGCGCGGCTCTGGGACGGACGGCGAGGGTGAGATCCTGCGTACCAATCCCACTGGAGCTAATGGTGTCCAGTAGCCTAAGAAGCAGGACCTTGCAACTCAGAGAGTAGGGCTGCTTCTCTCCCCTCAGTCCCTCGATGAGGGAGTCTGTTGCCAGCAGTGCTCCCTGAAAATTAAAAACCTAACAAAATACTTTCTGTCAGAAAGCTCAGGAGAGCTCCTGAAAAGCACCCAGTCTCCACTGGGTACAGTATCAAACTGAGTTCTGGAGGAGGGGCATAGAGGGAGGAGCCAGTGCACACCCAGAACTAAAGTCTTTCTTAAAGTGCCCATGTCTCCTGCGGAGCCCGTCTATCCCCATGGTCCTTACGGAGTCCACAGCATCCTCTAGGACGTTAGAGAAAATAGGATTTTAATACCTACCGGTAAATCCTTTTCTCTTAGTCCGTAGAGGATGCTGGGCACCCGTCCCAGTGCGTACTGTGTCTGCAGTTATTAAATGGCCCTTAACTCCAGAACATTTATGTGGAGATGAAAACATCCAAGGAAGACTTGACCATCTTCCTTGGATGTTTTCCCCCTGTGTGACTGCTCTCCAGCCTCGGAGGGTTGCATCCGTGGTCCCTAGGATCCCGTCCTGGATCCCGAACCATCGCCCCTCTAGGTGGTGAGAACTGTGCAGCCACCAATGGAGTGAGATTCTGGTCTTGGAAGACAGGATTATCCTCCGGTGCATGTGTAGGTGGGATCCGGACCACTTGTCCAACAGGTCCCACTGGAACACTCTGGCATGGAACCTGCCAAACTGAATAGCCTCGTAGGCCGCAACCATCTTCCCCAGCAACTGAATGCATTGATGGATTAACACTCTTGCTGGTTTCAGAATTTGTTTGACCAGACTCTGGATCTCCAGAGCCTTTCCACTAGAAGAAAACCTCTTCTGTGTCCAGTATCACTCCCAAAAACAACAACCGCGTCATTGGGACCAACTGCGATTTTGGCAAGTTTAGGAGCCAACCTTGTTGTTGAAGAACTGTCAGGGAGAGTAGATGTTTTGCACCAACTGGTCCCTGGATCTCGCCTTTATCAGGAGATCATCCAAGTACGGGATAATTGTGACTCCTTGCTTGCGAAGGAGAACCATCATTTCCGCCATCACCCTGGTGAAAATCCTCGGAGCCGTGGACAGACCAAACGGCAACGTCTGAAATTGGTAATGACAATCCTGAATTGCAAACCTCAGGTAGCTTGATGCAGTGGCTAAATGGGAACATATAAGTAGGCATCCTTTATGTCTACCAAAACCATGAAATCTCCTTTATCCCCCGGACTGGAGATCACTACCCTGAGAGATTCCATCTTGAAATTGAATTTCTTTAGGTAGAAATTAAGGGATTTCAGATTTAAGATTGGTCTGACTGAGCCGTCCGGCTTCGGGACCACGAAGAGGCTTGAATAAAAACCTTCTCCCTGCTGACTAAGGCTGATTTGAACAATCGGTGAGGGGGAACGTCTTGAAACCCCAGTTTGTACCCTTGGGACACTATTTGTAAAACCCACGAGTCCAGGTCCGAATGAATTCAGAACTGACTGAAGAGTTTTAGACGTGCCCCCCACTGGTGCGGGCTCCTGCAAGAGAGCCCCAGCGTCATGCAGTGGATTTGGCAGAAGCAGAGGACGATCTCTGCTCCTGCGATCTTGAAGAGGCTACAGACCTCTTCCCTCTTTTCCTTCCTCTACCTGCAAAGAAAGGGGAATCTTAACTTCTTGCATATCTATTGGGCCGAAATGACTGCGTCAGATAATGATGCGTCTTCATCCGTTGAGAGGGAACATAGGGCAAGAAGGATGACTTACCTGCGGGAGCTGCCGAGATCAAATTAACTAGGCCGTCGCCAAACAAGGCTTCACCTTCATAGGGAAGAGACTCCCTTTCTTCTTGGAGTCAGCATCAGCATTCCCTTGGTGAATCCACAATGCCCTCCTATCCGAGACTGCCATGAAATTGGCCCGTGAGCACTTGTGCCCGGTGTAGGATTTTTAAATATGTGTAGTTTACTGTATGCAAGGGTTTAAAACCTTTTAGGAACTGAGCTCTAAGGTGTATTACATGTAGTTTAAAAAAAACAAAAAAGGTTTATTTTATGGCAGTAGTTTCCAAACTGGGGTTCTTGCACTGGTAGCATAGTTTGGTGGTCCAGGACCAATTAAAATTATTTATACTTTATTAAATTGGCAAAACCATTCCCTCACAACATAACTGAACCTGAGGATGACATGCTATAAACACAATTGACTTAATTTTATATTTTTTTCTGAATTTCTCAATAAAAAAAACTTTGGCCTAGGGGTGCCGTGAAACAAATTTTGATACTCTAGGGCAGGGGTGTCAAACCCATGGGCCGCATGCCGCCCCCAATGCATCCTTTTGTGGCCCACAGGCCGGGGTCCGGCAGGGGTCCGACAGGGGTCCTTTTGTGGCCCGATCACCTTGCTTAGAGCGAGGGCAGGAGAGTGCAGCCAGAGTCTTTGCTTTCTATGTGCGGCACCATCTTCCCGAAGAGATCACCGGGAAGATAGTGCCCCTTCCACTGGCTACAGCACAGGTATACTGGGGTGGGGTAGCAAACTGGGGGCCCCAATGGGCCCCTCCAGCAGTCCCTCTACCAAAACATGTCTTTTGGTGGTTTTGCGGTGTTGTTATAACTACATGGTGACGATACTGTAGCACAGAGATTTTCAACCATTTACAACTCACGTCACACAGAACAAGATTTAAATATTGACAAGGCACACTGAAATATAATGGTGATGCATGGTGCAGTATCGTGTCCTAGGATGTCATGTCGCAGCTTCTCCATAGGTAACGCCTGAACAGGCCCGGTGACAGGGGGGACAAAGGGGACACTTGTTCAGGGCTCCAAGTATTAAGAACAGAAATAATGGGGCCACAGTGCCAATATTGCTTTTTAAAGTGTATCCACCAACTGCTCAATTTAAGCAGGAAAACAATTAACAGGCCAACTAAACCCTCCCCCCTCCTTTTACCCCATCACTTTGTCCAGTCCCTGTGGTCCATACTGTATTGCCATTATTATGCATGTTGCTGTGCTGGCCCTTTTCTGAATGTCCCTGCCACCGCCACCGAAGAGCTGGATAGCCCAGTATGAAAACCACCTGCCGGCCTCACTGACGGTCCGAGTCAAAGGCTCCATTTTTTTTTAAAGATCCCTCTGCCAAGTTAAGGGGGGGTTGAGGGGGCCCCAGAGATATCAGTGTACTGGGCCCCGAGATTTCTGTTTCTGGCCCTGACCCTCAGGGGCGTATCTACCCCTTGGCCAGGATGGCACTTGCCAGGGGCACCATCCAGCTGTGCCAACCGTGGCTAAGGGATAGAGTTCTGCAGTCTCGAAAGGGCGCTATGGCAATCAGCGTGGGACTGACCAATTAGACGGTGAGGGAAGGATACTGAAATTGTCCCAACCCTGTTACAGTTTGAAACGCCCCTCAACTGCTGTCCACTGCTTCACTCCTAGCTCCTAAGAACCATCCCTTATATTCTCTACATTTGAGGTCCACGCCATATGCCTCTTCCAACCAGTCAATCTTAGAGTAGCTGTCATTTACCGCCCCCCTGGCACTGCTTCCAAATTCATCGACAACTTTGCTTCCTGGCTTCCTCACTTCTGACATTCCCACCATTATCCTAGGCGATTTCAACATCCCTATTGACATCCCCACACAATCCCCTGCCTCTAAACTCCTTAACCTCACCTCTTCACTTGGTCTCTCCCAGTGGACCTCCTCACCCTCCCATGTGAATGGGAGCTCACTGGATCTGGTCTTCACTCACCGCTGTGATATTTCTGATTTTTCCAACTCCCCATTTCCCCTCTCTGACCACCACCTGCTCTCCTTCAACCTATCTCTCTCGACTTCCCCATCTCTACCTCCTAAGGCTACCATCACTAAGCGTAACATTGAAGCTATTGACACCACATTCCTTTCCTCCCTGTTTGACTCACTTCTCTCTCCTATTCTCTCTCTCTCTCATGCCCTGAACAAGCCACTTCCACATACAATGCTTCCCTTACTTCTGCTCTTGACTCTGTTGCTCCACCAACCACTATTCACCCTTGCAAATTAACACCTCAACCCTGGCACACCAAATGCACCAGATATCGGCAGGATTCGGCGGACATTATGGCTGTAGTGCCTCACTAGCCACTGACCTCACCGCACGCCACTGTGGGACAGATGTAACATGCAGAGAGAGGTAGATTTGGGAGGGGGAATGTCCTAGCATAACTGTTAATTGCAGTGTAATACTGTAATTCAGCTGTGCAGCATTTGTGGCTAAATGTCAAAGAAGCCAGTATTTACCCTGCATGCAAAACAATAAATGTATTTGAACATACCTCCCAACTATCCCAATTTTTGCAGGACAGTCACTTTTTGGGGGAATGTCCAGCTAACCCAAACAAACCCCCCCCCCCCCTTCCCATGGGGAAGGGGGGGGGGGGGGGTGGAAGGCTCCCTGTAGCTTGTTGCTCTGCAAATATGCACATTGTGGGTAATTCAGACCTGATCGCTAGGGTGTGTTTTTTGCATCCCTGTAATCAGGTAGTTGTCGCCTACAGCGGAAGGGAAAATTTGCTGTGCAGGTGTGTGATCACATGTGCACAAGAGCTGCACAGCTCAGCACTTACTCAGCCATTGAGGTGACGTCACAAATCCTCCCACAAAACGCCGGGTCCCTCCAGTGTTTTTCCGGACACTCCCTAGAAACATTCAGTTGCCACCCACACAAACACCCTCTTCTTGTCAATCTTCTTGTGATCTCCGGACCGTCGCACTTACGCATTGTGGCGCATACGCATGTGCAGTGCAAACCAGATTGCCCGCTGGGTGAAAATAAATTGAAGCGATCTGGTCTGAATAAGCCTCAATCTCTATTCACGGGAGACAGAGGGGCTGGGGCATGGCCAGCAGCTCACAGAGCACCTATAATGACAAAAATGGGAGACATGGCTCATGATCGCGATATACCTGCGAAGGTACGCCCTCTACTGATTGACAGGCAGAGGCATTCGCATTTTCTGCGGGGCACCCGGAGAAAATGTAGGCACACGCACAGGATGGACCCTGCGTATATGCCCCCATCCTCTTCATAGTTTTTGCGGTTGGAACGCGTATTACGATCCAAACTGAATTAGGCCCTATGTCTTATATACACGAGCAGTGTGAAAACATCAATCGATGGGGGTAATTCCAAGTTGATCGCAGCAGGAATTTTGTTAGCAGTTGGGCAAAACCATGTGTACTGCAGGGGAGGCAGATATAACATGTGCAGAAAGAGTTAGATTTGGGTGAGTTATTTTGTTTCTGTGCAGGGTAAATACTGACTGCTTTATTTTTACACTGCAAATTAGATTGCAGATTGAACACACCACACCCAAATCTAACTCTCTCTGCACATGTTAAATCTGCCTTCCCTGCAGTGCACATAGGTGGTCATTCCGAGTTGTTCGCTCTGTAATTTTCTTCGCATCGCAGCGATTTTCCGCTTAATGCGCATGCGCAATGTTCACACTGCGACTGCGCCAAGTAAAGTTGCTATGCAGTTAGGAATATTACTCACGGTTTTTTTCATCGTTCTGGTGATCGTAATGTGATTGACAGGAAGTGGGTGTTTCTGGGCGGAAACAGGCCGTTTTAGGGGCGTGTGGGAAAAAATGCTACCGTTTCTGGGAAAAACGCGGGAGTGGCTGGAGAAACGGAGGAGTGTCTGGGCGAACGCTGGGTGTGTTTGTGACGTCAAACCAGGAACGACAAGCACTGAACTGATCGCACTGGCAGAGTAAGTCTCGAGCTACTCAGAAACTGCACAGAGATGTCTTATCGCAATATTGCAAATCTTTCGTTCGCAATTTTAAGATGCTAAGATTCACTCCCAGTAGGCGGCAGCTTAGCGTGTGCAATGCTGCTAAAAGCAGCTTGCGAGCGAACAACTCGGAATGAGGGCCATGGGGGGTAATTCTGAGTTGATCGCAGCAGGATTTTTGTTAGCAGTTGGGCAAAACCATGTGCACTGCATTTACGAACAGATGATTTTTTATATAAATTTTAAAATGTTAGTAAATGTGTGTTCTTTTTTCAACCTGGAAGCCCAACATCGATTAAGATCGATCTTAAATAGACCCCTGGGTTTTAAGGATAACCATGGTTGAGTCCAATGGTTAATTCACATTGACCGAAGTTCTAATTAAGTCACCTGTGCTCAAGCATGATATCCTTAAAATCTGGATTGCAATGACAGCATTTTGGAACTATGCCTAAGGGTTTAATTTTTACATTTATCCACTGACAATAAATCTACCTACAATATCCCTGTAACTGTTATGATTACAGTATTTCACTAAATAATTTAATTTGC
Organism: Pseudophryne corroboree; assembly: GCF_028390025.1. Lineage (NCBI taxonomy): Eukaryota > Metazoa > Chordata > Amphibia > Anura > Myobatrachidae > Pseudophryne > Pseudophryne corroboree. The sequence continues at coordinate 174,270 of NW_026970496.1, read as the reverse complement.
TGAACCTTCTGTAAAAAGAAATATTAAGCTGCTGTAATTCCCAGATGCAGCAAATTTGTTAGCTAGTGGGCAAAACCATGTGCACTGCAGGGTTGGGGGGGGGGGCAGATATAACATTTGCAGAGAGATTTAGGTGGGTTATATTGTTTGTGTGCAGGGTAAATACTGGCTGTTTTGTTTTTACACTGCAATTTAGATTTCAGTTTGAACACACCGCACCATAATCTAACTCTCCCTGCACATATTATACACCCCCCCCCCCTGCAGTGTACATGGTTTTAGCTAATAAATTTGCTGCTGTGATCAGATCTGAGTTAAGCCCTATGTATTTGGCACTGGCAAAGGGTTAGAGGCCTTGCTGTAGAGCTCACACCTTTCTTATCATGCATTGTAATATTTCCTATGTCCTGATGTTGTGCTCTCTGCTCCATCCAAGTAAACAGCAATGTAGCATGGCTATCAAAGAGCGTGAAGATTGCAGATTTCCTGGGATTAATGCTAAGGAATGCTATTCCAGAGGCTGCTGCTTTAATTCAAGTGTCACTGGGGTTAAATGGTGTTTTTACCTTAAAAACACAGGTAGAGTATATAGTACAGTGGTAAAGTGGGAGCATGTAGTGCTATTGATTACAGATTTGATGGAGCTTAAACATGGATAAGGTCCATGGCTCTAAGAGTTTATCTTGTGTATCCTTTATTCTTAGTCATGGTCAGATAAGATTAGAAAATACCATTTAAGTGGAAATTTCCTGTTAGCTGTTTTTCAGTTTGCTCAACTGTCTGATTAACTGGTCCTAAAAAAGGACCAAAGGAGCTAAATTGCCCTGTGATCTAGCTAAATTGCCCCAGTTAAAAAAAAAAAAAACTAAGCTGCTGTAATTCCTGGATGTTTCCTTACTGCATCAACAGGAAGTGACAAGAAACAATGTAATGTGGAACCGTACAGCAGAAGGGATTGCGGCTACCCCACAATAAGTGCAGCGGAATGTAAGAAGAGGAATTGTTGCTTTGACTGCAGCATTCCCGGGGTTAACTGGTGTTTCTTCAAGTCACAAGGTATGGAGCTGCTGTATAGTTACTCGCAAGTCAGTAGTTGTATGATGCTCACACCTGTTAAACTGGATACACACAGAATGCCCTACACAGGGGGTGAAATGAGCGCCCCCCCCCCACCCCCCGTACGCTCAGCACACATCACGCTGTGCTGAGCGGGGGCAGAGATGTGTGCTGAGCAGTTCGCTCAGCACACATCTCTCCCCAAAATCGGGCCGTGAATACGGACCTTTAAACTGGATCCACACTTAGATTATCTGTCAAATTTTTTTTTTCTAGTTGAAACAAAATTATGCTAATATGTGGCAGCAAATGACAATTGACCATTTGCTCACAAACACTGGAAAACATCCAAAAATGGTCATTTAGATAAATTGGTTAAATCCATTTCATTTAGCTAATTTATCCAAACTACCTTTATTGTATCTCTGTGGGTGAATGATGTGTGGGTCAGTGTTGAGGGTGGTGGAAGAGATGGGTAATAGGCACAGCAGGGTGTGGACAGTCAAATAGTGTGCTTAGAGGTTCAGAGTCATTGTATGAGACTCTGGCAACAGTGACTTGATGAGTCTGGTGTCCATAGGGTGGGACGCATTAACCTTTTTATGCTATTGAAATAGTTCTCCTCCTGACCGACGCAGTTCCTTGCTCCGAGGTTGGTGTATTGTCCTGTTGCAGCGCCTCTCCACTGTGGTCACAGTGAGCTGTGTGGTGTTGCTGGCGCATGCCAATCTCCCCCCAACCTCCCTCTTGCATTTCAGACCTACGTACGCATGATGGGATCTTGTATGATATGCACGTGTGCTGTAGAGATGAAAGTGGGGGTGAGGAGGCAGATCGTGAGATGGGGAAACTTTGTGGACTGTTAGCGAAGGGGAGCACTGGGCAGTCTGAGTTGCAAAGAGGGCAGCAGAAGAGGTTATTGCATGTGCACTGGTGACAGGTCCATCCTTGGTGGCCAGCCTCAGTGGTAAAGGGGTACATGAGCTAGTGTCCCTTGGCCAGCCATGTACCATGGCCACCTCCCTACCTCCTATATATTCTCCCTGATCTGTCACTTTGTTACGGTCTGCTGCTGGCACTGGTGTATCGTCCTGCAGATGCCGTCTCCGCCCATTGCTGTGACTTCCCCCAGAGTTAGCCACACAGAGTGACTGATCTGGGAAAATATATAGGAGATCATTACTTTCACTTGCAGCCTACCTTATTTTTTGCAGCCTAGCATGCTCCTGACCCCTTCTCTCACTAATACTTATACAACATTCATGAACTCATCTTAAGGTTTCTTTATTATTCAGTCACACTGTCTTGGATCCAAACCATTTCCTGTGGCATTGCAGTCAAACAATTGAGCTATTTACCCTTGCATAGAAAGGTATAATCTAAGCTAGAGAATTCTATTTGGAGCTCACCTTGTACTTTGTGAAGAAATAATCAGCTTTGTGGCTGAGCAGATATATGGAGTGTGTGGCTGCACACTGCATTGATCTGCTGAGTTGCAATGCTAATAATTTTTTTTTTGCAAAGTACCAATAGCTTCATTGTGAAGGTGGAAAGAAGGGTGTTACGGCATGGAATGTACAAACTGCGAGACCCTGCTGGTAGCGCCTTTGTCTATTTAGTAGGAAGGGCATGTAACAGCCGGGGGGCAATGGAGGAAGCCCCTTTAGGGCTGGAGCCCGGCGGCAACTGACTCCGTTGTCTCTGGCAGTTCCGCCCCTGGACTAGAGGAATGGTCAAGAACATGGCAACATTTAATGCCAAAAAATGCAAAATCATACACGTCTCAAAAATGCAAAGGCTAACTATAATATTAAGGACATTATAATGGCAAGAGGAAAGCTATCTAAGTATTACTATTTCAGGTGATCAATGTAACAAAGCAATAGGAAAGGCAAGTCAGATGCTTGTTTGCATAGGTTAAAGAACCAGTAGCAGAAAAAAGTAATACAGGTTGAGTATCCCATATCCAAATATTCCGAAATACGGAATATTCCGAAATACGGACTTTTTTGAGTGAGACTGAGATAGTGAAACCTTTGTGTTTTGATGGCTCAGTGTACACAAACTTTGTTTAATACTCAAAGTTATTAAAAATATTGTATTAAATGAACTTCAGACTGTGTGTATAAGGTGTATATGAAACATAAATGAATTCTGTGAATGTACACACACTTTGTTTAATGCACAAAGTTATAAAAAATATTGGCTAAAATGACCTTCAGGCTGTGTGTATAAGGTGTATATGAAACATAAATGCCTTCTGTGCTTAGATTTAGGTCCCATCACCATAATATCTCGTTATGGTATGCAATTATTCCAAAATACAGAAAAATCCGATATCCAAAATTCCTCTGGTCCCAAGCATTTTGGATAAGGGATACTCAACCTGTAATGCCACTGTATAGGTCCTTGGTACAGCCACATTTAGAATCCTGTGTTCAGTTCCAGAAGCCATATCTCCAGAAGGCTGTAAATACATTAGGGCAACTAAAATTGTGCATGGCCTACATCACAAAACTTACCTGGAAATACTAAAAAATGTTGATGTGTATAGTTTGGAGAAGGGAAGAGGGAACATACAGTAATAGAAACATTTAAATATATAGGGAGGAATGTAATAGGGTGTGAGAATCAGAAAGTGAGAGATTTTGTGTTTTTTCCTGTTGTTTTTTTTTTTTTGTTTGTTTGATTGTTTGTTTTTAAAGTGGCAATCCTTTACATGGCAAAACCAGGTTGATATTTGCCATGTAAAGGATTGCCACCGTGGGCATGTGTAGAAGGGGCACTGCTACTGTTGGCATTATGTGTGTAAGCTGCACTGATATGGTGGTTATGTGTATAAAGGGCACTGCGACTGTGGGTATTATTATTATTATTATTATTATTATTATTATTACATGCGGTGTAATGACAATAAGATAGTGCTACTGTGTGGCGTATTTTGATTTGGGGTGCTATTGTGTGGCCATGCCCCTTCCTTGTGATACCACACCTTCTTTTTTTAAGGTTCGCACTGTCCCTTTATTAAGTATTGGAGAGAGGGCCCAAATTAATAGTTTGCAGGGAGGCGCCAAACACCCTAGCACTGGCCCTTTGGTAGGGGACAGGATTTGCTTCTGCTTGTGCACATGTTATGATTGCCAGCCAACAGCACTGGTTTTGCCTATAACACTAACTATAAATATTTTGAATTGGTCCTGGACCACCAATCCAAGGCACCCCTGCAAGTGTCCTGAGGCACCCCAGGGTGCAGTTTGAGAACCACTGGTCTAGTGAGTACCCAGGATAATTATTGTAGCTGGTCTGCGGGTAACAGCTCTCAGATCCACTTCTAGAAAAAATGCAGCAATGTAATTTGAGTGACAAACTGCAGAGATGAACCCTTTCTGTGACTGCTGCACAGGGATCACACAAACTCTATTCATAGGGCAGACTTCACTTAGGGGAGATGTTCTCACCCCGCAAAGAAGTGCGAGTATATACCGCACTTACGGTACCATTGGATTTACAGATATTTTCTTGCAATACACTATGGGGGTCATTCTGAGTTGATTGCTCGCTAGCAGTTTTTAGCAGCCATGCAAACGCATTGTCGCTGCCCACTGGAGAGTGTATATTCACTTTGGAGAAGTGCGAATACTTGAGTAGCAGAGCGCCTGCAAAATCGTTTCAAAATAAGACCAGCACTGTAGTTACACTTCGTGTGCGTTGATTCTAACAACCGAGGGACGGCTTTTGATGTCACACACCCATCCAGCGAATGCCCAGCCACGTCTGCATTTCTTCTGCCACGCCTGCATTTTTCCAAGCACTCCCTGAAAACGGTCAGTTGACACCCAGAAACGCCCTCTTTCTGTCAATCTCCTTGTGGCCTGTTCTGTGATTGCAATAATCGCTAGAACTAGTGCAAAACCACAATGGACTTTGTACCCGTACGATGCGCATGCACATTACGGAGCATGCGCATGCACAGATTAGCCATTTTTTTTCAACTGATTGCTACGCAGCGAACAACGGCAGCAAGCGATCAACTCGGAATGACCCCCTATATACATAGAAACATGGATTTTTATTGCAGAAATTATGGTTAGTTTAGGGGTATCGGTTAGGGTCAACAGAGGTGTAGCTAGGGGTCCAAGCGCCCCTGGCAAAGTAAGGGACTGGCGCCCCCCCTTTCGATAAAGCATTGCAGTCCATTGGCGGTTACCATGTTGGAGCCACAGCAACTGACCCCCTCCCCCACACGCTGCCCTACATCATCGGCTGGGATTCACTGTTGGTGTGAAGCCACTGGGAACATTCTGGTAGCATTAGCAGCAGTCTGTGTCATAGATAGGGAAGGCAGAAGGTTAACTAGCTAATAGCAGTCTGTTGGCAGCAGAGGCTGGGCGGGGGGCTGAGAATGAGCCAACGCTGATCAGTGTCCAGTCTGCTCAGACAAAAATATTTTGTGATCAGGGCTGGTTCTAGACCAAAGGAGCCAATGGCAAAAATTTCCTTTGGCACCCCCCCCCCCCCCCACACACACACACACACACACACACACACACACACCAAAAAAGAACATATCCCAGTTTAACATAACGCTATGTGGTGCAAGGTGTGGAGCTGGTCACTTGTATCAGACCTCTGACATTTGCCTTTTCACCCATATTGCATACTTTTTCTTGCAGGTTGTGTCTTAATTCAAGAAGTGTTCTAAGTACTTCAGCTTAGTATCTTTACTGACCCCTCTTTACCCCACACTACATAACTGACCCCTCTATACCCTACACTACATCACTGACCTTTCTATAACCATCACTGCATTACTGACCCCTCTAGAGATGTGCACTTGAAATTTTTCGGGTTTTGTGTTTTGGTTTTGGGTTCGGTTCCGCGGCCGTGTTTTGGGTTCGACCGCGTTTTGGCAAAACCTCACCGAATTTTTTTTTTCGGCTTCGGGTGTGTTTTGGATTCGGGTGTTTTTTTCAAAAAACACTAAAAAACAGCTTAAATCATAGAATTTGGGGGTCATTTTGATCGCAAAGTATTATTAACCTCAAAAACCATAATTTCCACTCAATTTCAGTCTATTCTGAACGCCTCATACCTCACAATATTATTTTTAGTCCTAAAATTTGCACCGAGGTCGCTGGATGACTAAGCTAAGCGACCCTAGTGGCCGACACAAACACCTGGCCCATCTAGGAGTGGCACTGCAGTGTCACGCAGGATGGCCCTTCCAAAAAACACTCCCCAAACAGCACATGACGCAAAGAAAAAAAGAGGCGCAATGAGGTAGCTGTGTGAGTAAGCTAAGCGACCCTAGCGGCCGACACAAACACCTGGCCCATCTAGGAGTGGCACCACAGTGTCACGCAGGATGGCCCTTCCAAAAAACACTCCCCAAACAGCACATGACGCAAAGAAAAAAAGAGGCGCAATGAGGTAGCTGTGTGAGTAAGATAAGCGACCCTAGTGGCCAACACAAACACTTGGCCCATCTAGGAGTGGCACTGCAGTGTCACGCAGGATGGCCCTTCCAAAAAACACTCCCCAAACAGCACATGACGCAAAGAAAAAAAGAGGCGCAATGAGGTAGCTGTGTGAGTAAGATAAGCGACCCTAGTGGCCGACACAAACACCTGGCCCATCTAGGAGTGGCACTGCAGTGTCACGCAGGATGGCCCTTCAAAAAAATACTCCCCAAACAGCACATGACGCAAAGAAAAATGAAAGAAAAAAAGAGGTGGAAGATGGAATTGTCCTTGGGCCCTCCCACCCACCCTTATGTTGTACAAACAGGACATGCACACTTTAACCAACCCATCATTTCAGTGACAGGGTCTGCCACACGACTGTGACTGAAATGACGGGTTGGTTTGGACCCCCACCAAAAAAGAAGCAATTAATCTCTCCTTGCACAAACTGGCTCTACAGAGGCAAGATGTCCACCTCATCATCATCCTCCGATATATCACCGTGTACATCCCCCTCCTCACAGATTATCAATTCATCCCCACTGGAATCCACCATCTCAGCTCCCTGTGTACTTTGTGGAGGCAATTGCTGCTGGTCAATGTCTCCACGGAGGAATTGATTATAATTCATTTTAATGAACATCATCTTCTCCACATTTTCTGGAAGTAACCTCGTACGCCGATTGCTGACAAGGTGAGCGGCGGCACTAAACACTCTTTCGGAGTACACACTTGTGGGAGGGCAACTTAGGTAGAATAAAGCCAGTTTGTGCAAGGGCCTCCAAATTGCCTCTTTTTCCTGCCAGTATAAGTACGGACTGTCTGACGTGCCTACTTGGATGCGGTCACTCATATAATCCTCCACCATTCTTTCAATGGGGAGAGAATCATATGCAGTGCCAGTAGACGACATGTCCGACTCCGTAATCGTTGTCAGGTCCTTCAGTCCGGACCAGATGTCAGCATCAGCAGTCGCTCCAGACTGCCCTGCATCACCGCCAGCGGGTGGGCTCGGAATTCTGAGCCTTTTCCTCGCACCCCCAGTTGCGGGAGAATGTGAAGGAGGAGATGTTGACAGGTCGCGTTCCGCTTGACTTGACAATTTTCTCACCAGCAGGTCTTTGAACCCCAGCAGACTTGTGTGTGCCGGAAAGAGAGATCCAAGGTAGGTTTTAAATCTAGGATCGAGCACGGTGGCCAAAATGTAGTGCTCTGATTTCAACGGATTGACCACCCGTGAATCCTTGTTAAGCGAATTAAGGGCTCCATCCACAAGTCCCACATGCCTAGCGGAATCGCTCTGTGTTAGCTCCTCCTTCAATGTCTCCAGCTTCTTCTGCAAAAGCCTGATGAGGGGAATGACCTGACTCAGGCTGGCAGTGTCTGAACTGACTTCACGTGTGGCAAGTTCAAAGGGCAGCAGAACCTTGCACAATGTTGAAATCATTCTCCACTGCGCTTGAGACAGGTGCATTCCACCTCCTATATCGTGCTCAATTGTATAGGCTTGAATGGCCTTTTGCTGCTCCTCCAACCTCTGAAGCATATATAGGGTTGAATTCCACCTCGTTACCACTTCTTGCTTCAGATGATGACAGGGCAGGTTCAGGCATTTTTGGTGTTGCTCCAGTCTTCTGTACGTGGTGCCTGTACGCCGAAAGTGTCCCGCAATTCTTCTGGCCACCGACAGCATCTCTTGCACGCCCCTCTCGTTTTTTAAATAATTCTGCACCACCAAATTCAAGGTATGTGCAAAACATGGGACGTGCTGGAATTTGCCCATATTTAATGCACACACAATATTGCTGGCGTTGTCCGATGCCACAAATCCACAGGAGAGTCCAATTGGGGTAAGCCCTTCCGCGATGATCTTCCTCAGTTGCCGTAAGAGGTTTTCAGCTGTGTGCGTATTCTGGAAACCGGTGATACAAAGCGTAGCCTGCCTAGGAAAGAGTTGGCGTTTGCGAGATGCTGCTACTGGTGCCGCCGCTGCTGTTCTTGCGGCGGGAGTCCATACATCTACCCAGTGGGCTGTCACAGTCATATAGTCCTGACCCTGCCCTGCTCCACTTGTCCACATGTACGTGGTTAAGTGGACATTGGGTACAACTGCATTTTTTAGGACACTGGTGAGTCTTTTTCGGACGTCCGTGTACATTCTCGGTATCGCCTGCCTAGAGAAGTGGAACCTAGATGGTATTTGGTAACGGGGGCACACTACCTCAAGAAATTGTCTAGTTCCCTGTGAACTAACGGCGGATACCGGACGCACGTCTAACACCAACATAGTTGTCAAGGCCTCAGTTATCCGCTTTGCAACAGGATGACTGCTGTGATATTTCATCTTCCTCGCAAAGGACTGTTGGACAGTCAATTGCTTGGTGGAAGTAGTAAAAGTGGGCTTACGACTTCCCCTCTGGGATGACCATCGACTCCCAGCAGCAACAACAGCAGCGCCAGCAGCAGTAGGCGTTACACGCAAGGATGCATCGGAGGAATCCCAGGCAGGAGAGGACTCGTCAGAATTGCCAGTGACATGGCCTGCAGGACTATTGGCATTCCTGGGGAAGGAGGAAATTGACACTGAGGGAGTTGGTGGGGTGGTTTGCGTGAGCTTGGTTACAAGAGGAAGGGATTTACTGGTCAGTGGACTGCTTCCGCTGTCGCCCAAAGTTTTTGAACTTGTCACTGACTTATTATGAATGCGCTGCAGGTGACGTATAAGGGAGGATGTTCCGAGGTGGTTAACGTCCTTACCCCTACTTATTACAGCTTGACAAAGGCAACACACGGCTTGACACCTGTTGTCCGCATTTCTGTTGAAATACTTCCACACCGAAGAGCTGATTTTTTTGTTATTTTCACCAGGCATGTCAATGGCCATATTCCTCCCACGGACAACAGGTGTCTCCCCGGGTGCCTGACTTAAACAAACCACCTCACCATCAGAATCCTCCTGGTCAATTTCCTCCCCAGCGCCAGCAACACCCATATCCTCCTCATCCTGGTGTACTTCAACACTGACATCTTCAATCTGACTATCAGGAACTGGACTGCGGGTGCTCCTTCCAGCACTTGCAGGGGGCGTGCAAATGGTGGAAGGCGCATGCTCTTCACGTCCAGTGTTGGGAAGGTCAGGCATCGCAACCGACACAATTGGACTCTCCTTGTGGATTTGGGATTTCGAAGAACGCACAGTTCTTTGCTGTGCTTTTGCCAGCTTGAGTCTTTTCATTTTTCTAGCGAGAGGCTGAGTGCTTCCATCCTCATGTAAAGCTGAACCACTAGCCATGAACATAGGCCAGGGCCTCAGCCGTTCCTTGCCACTCCGTGTGGTAAATGGCATATTGGCAAGTTTACGCTTCTCCTCCGACAATTTTATTTTAGATTTTTGAGTCCTTTTTTTACTGATATTTGGTGTTTTGGATTTTACATGCTCTGTACTATGACATTGGGCATCGGCCTTGGCAGACAACGTTGCTGGCATTTCATCGTCTCGGCCATGACTAGTGGCAGCAGCTTCAGCACGAGGTGGAAGTCGATCTTGATCTTTCCCTATTTTTGGAACCTCAACATTTTTGTTCTCCATATTTTAATAGGCACAACTAAAAGGCACCTCAGGTAAACAATGGAGATGGATGGATACTAGTATACTTATGGATGACGAGCGACTGCCGACACAGAGGTAGCTACAGCCGTGGACTACCGTACTGTGTCTGCTGCTAATATAGACTGGATGATAATGAGATAAAATTAAAATATATATATATATATATCACACTAGTACTGCAGCCGGACAGGTATATATTATGTAATGACGGACCTGCTGGACACTGTCTGTCAGCACTGCAGACTCCTAAAGTAAGCTACTAGTATCAAGAAGATAGAAAAAAAAAACCACGGGTAGGTGGTATACAATTATGGATGGACGAGCGACTGCCGACACAGAAGTAACTACAGCCGTGGACTACCGTACTGTGTCTGCTGCTAATATAGACTGGATGATAATGAGATAAAATTAAAATATATATATATATATATTATATATCACACTAGTACTGCAGCCGGACAGGTATATATTATGTAATGACGGACCTGCTGGACACTGTCTGTCAGACTCAGCACTGCAGACTCCTAAAGTAAGCTACTAGTATCAAGAAGATAGAAAAAAAAAAACACGGGTAGGTGGTATACAATTATGGATGGACGAGCGACTGCCGACACAGAGGTAGCTACAGCCGTGGACTACCGTACTGTGTCTGCTGCTAATATAGACTGGATGATAATGAGATAAAATTAAAATATATATATATATATATATATATATATATATATATCACACTAGTACTGCAGCCGGACAGGTATATATTATGTAATGACGGACCTGCTGGACACTGTCTGCAGAATGCGTTTATAAAAACACCACACGACGAGTGTTTAACTTTTTCAGGCAGACAATCACAATATACTGGTGGTCAGCAGACAATCACAATACTGGTGGTCAGTGGTCACTGGTCAGTCACACTGGCAGTTGCACTCTGGCAGCAAAAGTGTGCACTGTACTTAAAATATGTACTCCTGCTATAACTGCTCCCCAGTCTCCCCCACAATTAAGCTGTGTGAGCAGTGAGCACTCAGCACAGTCAGATAATGATATACAGTATTACATATAATGCAGCACACTGGGCTGAGCACAGATATGGTATGTGACTGTGTCACACTGTGTATCGTTTTTTTTCAGGCAGAGAACGGATTAATTAAACTGGTGGTCACTGGTCACACTATCAGCAGCAAGTAGTACTCCTCCTAATAATATGCTCCCCAAAATTTGTGTCTCTCTCTAGTACTCTAGTCTAAACGGAGAGGACGCCAGCCACGTCCTCTCCCTATCAATCTCAATGCACGTGTGAAAATGGCGGCGACGCGCGGCTCCTTATATAGAATCCGAGTCTCGCGATAGAATACGAGCCTCGCGAGAATCCGACAGCGGGATGATGACGTTCGGGCGCGCTCGGGTTAACCGAGCAAGGCGGGAAGATCCGAGTCGCTCGGCCCCGTGTAAAAAAACCTGAAGTTCGGGCGGGTTCGGATTCCGAGGAACCGAACCCGCTCATCTCTACCCTCTATACAGTACACTGACCTCTATATACCTGCTAGTACATCCCTGATGCCTATATTCCCTAAGCTAAATCCCTGACGCCTCTATTCCCTACGCTACATCCCTGACGCCTCTATTCCCTATGCTACATCCCTGACGCCTCTATACCCTACGCTACATCCCTGATGCCTCTATTCCCTATGCTACATTCCTGATGCCTCTATAACCTACGCTACATCCCTGACGCCTCTATACCCTACGCTACATCCCTGACGCCTCTATACAGTACAATGCATTACTGATCCCTCTAGACCATACATCCTCATTACATCAGAGAGATAGTGAAACACTGGAAAAAATAAGGATAAAGTGGACTACAGAAACTGATGCTCTAAACAAAGGAGAGAGAGAGAGAGAGAAAAGCACAAGGGAAAGTGGGCAATCGGAACACCATAGAGAGAGGAGAGATAGAAATGCCTGAAAAAGTAAAGGGGGTTGGGTATGGCATCCGGCGCTCGGGATTCCAGCAGTCACATGATACCTAATCCTAATCCTAACCCTCTGGGGGGGGTGGCGGATAGGGCTAACCCTCAGGGGGTGGCAGCTAGGACTAACCCCCCCCCCTCCTAGTGCCTTCCCTAACACCCCCTCCCCCGGTCCTAACCCTCCCTCCAATACTCGCCTTCGGGATGTTGGCTGTCTGTGTGCCGGCACCAGTCTCCCAAGTGGTGTCAGGATTCCAACATCGGTCAAATGACCGCCGGTATACCGTCTGCCGGGATGGTAAATGTATCCTGAGGACAGGTAGTGAGTGTGGAGGGATAGGTGGTTCAGTAAAATGTAACAGCTCAAACTGCGATCATTCACTGATAAATTGATTTATAGCTCTCCCTTTTTAACCATTGCAGTCATAAAAGCAATGTTTTTTAAACTTTTAAATAAAGCTTGTTAGCATCCCCAGCACACTGTATATGCTGGGAGATGTATTTCTCAATATGAAAACATTTAATTACTGTATGAACTCTAATTCCCCAACTGAAACCTCTCACAAACACACACTCCTAAATCTAGTACACACACACACATTTCCCCAGTACTGACAACTCTCATCACTTCCACACACTGACAACTCCCTCCTGCTCCTCTCCCCACTGACACTGACAGCTCCCTCACAGTCACACACATCCTCCACCCCCCCACACACACACTGATAGCACACATGCACAAATCCCCCCCTCCTCGACACTAACTGTCACGGACTGCTTGGGCAGCAGGGGGCAGGCTCTGACTTGAAGTGCTGAAATTCAACAGCTCTCTCGAACTTGCAAGGCATGGCTGTGCAGCTGTCTCCAGCCATCTCCTTGCCCACTGTGTAATTTGTGGCGTTCTCTGATGTTCCCCGCTCTGCCTCTACAACCGGCACATAATGTACAGCAGTGGTGACTCCTGAGTATGGGCCTGGAGAACTCCGCCTACCGGGGGGTAGGGATTAATAATTTCAAAGGGGCAGAGCTAAGAGTGAAGCAGTGGACAGCAGTTGAGGGGCGTTTCAAACTGTAACAGGGTTGGGACAATTTCAGTATCCTTCCCTCACCGTCTAATTGGTCAGTCCCACGCTGATTGCCATAGCGCCCTTTCGAGACTGCAGAACTCTATCCCTTAGCCACGGTTGGCACAGCTGGATGGTGCCCCTGGCAAGTGCCATCCTGGCCAAGGGGTAGATACGCCCCTGAGGGTCAGGGCCAGCAACAGAAATCTCGGGGCCCAGTACACTGATATCTCTGGGGCCCCCTCAACCCCCCCTTAACTTGGCAGAGAGATCTTTAAAAAAAAATGGAGCCTTTGACTCGGACCGTCAGTGAGGCCGGCAGGTGGTTTTCATACTGGGCTATCCAGCTCTTCGGTGGCGGTGGCAGGGACATTCAGAAAAGGGCCAGCACAGCAACATGCATAATAATGGCAATACAGTATGGACCACAGGGACTGGACAAAGTGATGGGGTAAAAGGAGGGGGGAGGGTTTAGTTGGCCTGTTAATTGTTTTCCTGCTTAAATTGAGCAGTTGGTGGATACACTTTAAAAAGCAATATTGGCACTGTGGCCCCATTATTTCTGTTCTTAATACTTGGAGCCCTGAACAAGTGTCCCCTTTGTCCCCCCTGTCACCGGGCCTGTTCAGGCGTTACCTATGGAGAAGCTGCGACATGACATCCTAGGACACGATACTGCACCATGCATCACCATTATATTTCAGTGTGCCTTGTCAATACTTAAATCTTGTTCTGTGTGACGTGAGTTGTAAATGGTTGAAAATCTCTGTGCTACAGTATCGTCACCATGTAGTTATAACAACACCGCAAAACCACCAAAAGACGTGTTTTGGTAGAGGGACTGCTGGAGGGGCCCATTGGGGCCCCCAGTTTGCTACCCCACCCCGGTATACCTGTGCTGTAGCCAGTGGAAGGGGCACTATCTTCCCGGTGATCTCTTCGGGAAGATGGTGCCGCACATAGAAAGCAAAGACTCTGGCTGCACTCTCCTGCCCTCGCTCTAAGCAAGGTGATCGGGCCACAAAAGGACCCCTGTCGGACCCCGGCCTGTGGGCCACAAAAGGATGCATTGAGGGCGGCATGCGGCCCATGGGTTTGACACCCCTGCCCTAGAGTATCACAATTTGTTTCACGGCACCCCTAGGCCAAAGTATTTTTTATTGAGAAATTCAGAAAAAAATATAAAATTAAGTAAATTGTGTTTATAGCATGTCATCCTCAGGTTCAGTTATGTTGTGAGGGAATGGTTTTGCCAATTTAATAAAGTATAAATAATTTTAATTGGTCCTGGACCACCAAACTATGCTACCAGTGCAAGAACCCCAGTTTGGAAACTACTGCCATAAAATAAACCTTTTTTGTTTTTTTTAAACTACATGTAATACACCTTAGATCTCAGTTCCTAAAAGGTTTTAAACCTTTGCATACAGTAAACTACACATATTTAAAAATCCTACACCGGGCACAAGTGCTCACGGGCCAATTTCATGGCAGTCTCGGATAGGAGGGCATTGTGGATTCACCAAGGGAATGCTGATGCTGACTCCAAGAAGAAAGGGAGTCTCTTCCCTATGAAGGTGAAGCCTTGTTTGGCGACGGCCTAGTTAATTTGATCTCGGCAGCTCCCGCAGGTAAGTCATCCTTCTTGCCCTATGTTCCCTCTCAACGGATGAAGACGCATCATTATCTGACGCAGTCATTTCGGCCCAATAGATATGCAAGAAGTTAAGATTCCCCTTTCTTTGCAGGTAGAGGAAGGAAAAGAGGGAAGATGTCTGTAGCCTCTTCAAGATCGCAGGAGCAGAGATCGTCCTCTGCTTTTGCCAAATCCACTGCATGACGCTGGGGCTCTCTTGCAGGAGCCCGCACCAGTGGGGGGCACGTCTAAAACTCTTCAGTCAGTTCTGGATTCATTCGGACCTGGACTCGTGGGCTTTACAAATAGTGTCCCAAGGGTACAAACTGCGGTTTCAAGACGTTCCCCCTCACCGATTGTTCAAATCAGCCTTAGTCAGCAGGGAGAAGGTTTTTATTCAAGCCTCTTCGTGGTCCCGAAGCCGGACGGCTCAGTCAGACCAATCTTAAATCTGAAATCCCTTAATTTCTACCTAAAGAAATTCAATTTCAAGATGGAATCTCTCAGGGTAGTGATCTCCAGTCCGGGGGATAAAGGAGATTTCATGGTTTTGGTAGACATAAAGGATGCCTACTTATATGTTCCCATTTAGCCACTGCATCAAGCTACCTGAGGTTTGCAATTCAGGATTGTCATTACCAATTTCAGACGTTGCCGTTTGGTCTGTCCACGGCTCCGAGGATTTTCACCAGGGTGATGGCGGAAATGATGGTTCTCCTTCGCAAGCAAGGAGTCACAATTATCCCGTACTTGGATGATCTCCTGATAAAGGCGAGATCCAGGGACCAGTTGGTGCAAAACATCTACTCTCCCTGACAGTTCTTCAACAACATGGTTGGCTCCTAAACTTGCCAAAATCGCAGTTGGTCCCAATGACGCGGATGTTGTTTTTGGGAGTGATACTGGACACAGAAGAGGTTTTCTTCTAGTGGAAAGGCTCTGGAGATCCAGAGTCTGGTCAAACAAATTCTGAAACCAGCAAGAGTGTTAATCCATCAATGCATTCAGTTGCTGGGGAAG
Source organism: Pseudophryne corroboree (assembly GCF_028390025.1). Lineage (NCBI taxonomy): Eukaryota > Metazoa > Chordata > Amphibia > Anura > Myobatrachidae > Pseudophryne > Pseudophryne corroboree. The sequence continues at coordinate 158,449 of NW_026970496.1, read as the reverse complement.
ATGGTTGCGGCCTACGAGGCCATTCAGTTTGGCAGGTTCCATGCCAGAGTGTTCCAGTGGGACCTGTTGGACAAGTGGTCCGGATCCCACCTACACATGCACCGGAGGATAATCCTGTCTTCCAAGACCAGAATCTCACTCCATTGGTGGCTGCACAGTTCTCACCACCTAGAGGGGCGATGGTTCGGGATCCAGGACGGGATCCTAGGGACCACGGATGCAACCCTCTGAGGCTGGAGAGCAGTCACACAGGGGGAAAACATCCAAGGAAGATGGTCAAGTCTTCCTTGGATGTTTTCATCTCCACATAAATGTTCTGGAGTTAAGGGCCATTTAATAACTGCAGACACAGTACGCACTGGGACGGGTGCCCAGCATCCTCTACGGACTAAGAGAAAAGGATTTACCGGTAGGTATTAAAATCCTATTTTCTCTAACGTCCTAGAGGATGCTGGGGACTCCGTAAGGACCATGGGCATAGACGGGCTCCGCAGGAGACATGGGCACTTTAAGAAATACTTTAGTTCTGGGTGTGCACTGGCTCCTCCCTCTATGCCCCTCCTCCAGACCTCAGTTTGATACTGTACCCAGTGGAGACTGGGTGCTTTTCAGGAGCTCTCCTGAGCTTTCTGACAGAAAGTATTTTGTTAGGTTTTTAATTTTCAGGGAGCACTGCTGGCAACAGACTCCCTCATCGAGGGACTGAGGGGAGAGAAGCAGCCCTACTCTCTGAGTTGCAAGGTCCTGCTTCTTAGGCTACTGGACACTAGAGATGAGCGCCTGAAATTTTTCGGGTTTTGTGTTTTGGTTTTGGGTTCGGTTCCGCGGCCGTGTTTTGGGTTCGAACGCGTTTTGGCAAAACCTCACCGAATTATTTTTGTCGGATTCGGGTGTGTTTTGGATTCGGGTGTTTTTTTCCAAAAACACTAAAAAACAGCTTAAATCATAGAATTTGGGGGTCATTTTGATCCCAAAGTATTATTAACCTCAAAAACCATAATTTACACTCATTTTCAGTCTATTCTGAATACCTCACACCTCACAATATTATTTTTAGTCCTAAAATTTGCACCGAGGTCGCTGTGTGAGTAAGATAAGCGACCCTAGTGGCCGACACAAACACCGGGCCCATCTAGGAGTGGCACTGCAGTGTCACGCAGGATGTCCCTTCCAAAAAACCCTCCCCAAACAGCACATGACGCAAAGAAAAAAAGAGGCGCAATGAGGTAGCTGTGTGAGTAAGATTAGCGACCCTAGTGGCCGACACAAACACCGGGCCCATCTAGGAGTGGCACTGCAGTGTCACGCAGGATGGCCCTTCCAAAAAACCCTCCCCAAACAGCACATGACGCAAAGAAAAAAAGAGGCGCAATGAGGTAGCTGACTGTGTGAGTAAGATTAGCGACCCTAGTGGCCGACACAAACACCGGGCACATCTAGGAGTTGCACTGCAGTGTCACGCAGGATGTCCCTTCCAAAAAACCCTCCCCAAACAGCACATGACGCAAAGAAAAAAAGAGGCGCAATGAGGTAGCTGTGTGAGTAAGATTAGCGACCCTAGTGGCCGACACAAACACCGGGCACATCTAGGAGTGGCACTGCAGTGTCACGCAGGATGTCCCTTCCAAAAAACCCTCCCCAAACAGCACATGACGCAAAGAAAAAAAGAGGCGCAATGAGGTAGCTGTGTGAGTAAGATTAGCGACCCTAGTGGCCGACACAAACACCGGGCCCATCTAGGAGTGGCACTGCAGTGTCACGCAGGATGTCCCTTCCAAAAAACCCTCCCCAATCAGCACATGATGCAAAGAAAAAGAAAAGAAAAAAGAGGTGCAAGATGGAATTATCCTTGGGCCCTCCCACCCACCCTTATGTTGTATAAACAAAACAGGACATGCACACTTTAACCAACCCATCATTTCAGTGACAGGGTCTGCCACACGACTGTGACTGATATGACGGGTTGGTTTGGACCCCCCCCAAAAAAGAAGCAATTAATCTCTCCTTGCACAAACTGGCTCTACAGAGGCAAGATGTCCACCTCATCTTCACCCTCCGATATATCACCGTGTACATCCCCCTCCTCACAGATTATCAATTCGTCCCCACTGGAATCCACCATCTCAGCTCCCTGTGTACTTTGTGGAGGCAATTGCTGCTGGTCAATGTCTCCGCGGAGGAATTGATTATAATTCATTTTAATGAACATCATCTTCTCCACATTTTCTGGATGTAACCTCGTACGCCGATTGCTGACAAGGTGAGCGGCGGCACTAAACACTCTTTCGGAGTACACACTTGTGGGAGGGCAACTTAGGTAGAATAAAGCCAGTTTGTGCAAGGGCCTCCAAATTGCCTCTTTTTCCTGCCAGTATAAGTACGGACTGTGTGACGTGCCTACTTGGATGCGGTCACTCATATAATCCTCCACCATTCTATCAATGTTGAGAGAATCATATGCAGTGACAGTAGACGACATGTCCGTAATCGTTGTCAGGTCCTTCAGTCCGGACCAGATGTCAGCATCAGCAGTCGCTCCAGACTGCCCTGCATCACCGCCAGCGGGTGGGCTCGGAATTCTGAGCCTTTTCCTCGCACCCCCAGTTGCGGGAGAATGTGAAGGAGGAGATGTTGACAGGTCGCGTTCCGCTTGACTTGACAATTTTGTCACCAGCAGGTCTTTCAACCCCAGCAGACCTGTGTCTGCCGGAAAGAGAGATCCAAGGTAGGCTTTAAATCTAGGATCGAGCACGGTGGCCAAAATGTAGTGCTCTGATTTCAACAGATTGACCACCCGTGAATCCTTGTTAAGCGAATTAAGGGCTGCATCCACAAGTCCCACATGCCTAGCGGAATCGCTCCGTGTTAGCTCCTCCTTCAATGCCTCCAGCTTCTTCTGCAAAAGCCTGATGAGGGGAATGACCTGACTCAGGCTGGCAGTGTCTGAACTGACTTCACGTGTGGCAAGTTCAAAGGGCATCAGAACCTTGCACAACGTTGAAATCATTCTCCACTGCACTTGAGACAGGTGCATTCCACCTACTATATCGTGCTCAATTGTATAGGCTTGAATGGCCTTTTGCTGCTCCTCCAACCTCTGAAGCATATAGAGGGTTGAATTCCACCTCGTTACCACTTCTTGCTTCAGATGATGGCAGGGCAGGTTCAGTAGTTTTTGGTGGTGCTCCAGTTTTCTGTACGTGGTGCCTGTACGCCGAAAGTGTCCCGCAATTCTTCTGGCCACCGACAGCATCTCTTGCACGCCCCTGTCGTTTTTTAAAAAATTCTGCACCACCAAATTCAAGGTATGTGCAAAACATGGGACGTGCTGGAATTGGCCCAGATTTAATGCACACACAATATTGCTGGCGTTGTCCGATGCCACAAATCCACAGGAGAGTCCAATTGGGGTAAGCCATTCCGCGATGATCTTCCTCAGTTGCCATAAGAGGTTTTCAGCTGTGTGCGTATTCTGGAAAGCGGTGATACAAAGCGTAGCCTGCCTAGGAAAGAGTTGGCGTTTGCGAGATGCTGCTACTGGTGCCGCCGCTGCTGTTCTTGCGGCGGGAGTCCATACATCTACCCAGTGGGCTGTCACAGTCATATAGTCCTGACCCTGCCCTGCTCCACTTGTCCACATGTCCGTGGTTAAGTGGACATTGGGTACAACTGCATTTTTTAGGACACTGGTGACTCTTTTTCTGAGGTCTGTGTACATTTTCGGTATCGCCTGCCTAGAGAAATGGAACCTAGATGGTATTTGGTACCGGGGACACAGTACCTCCAACAAGTCTCTAGTTGGCTCTGCAGTAATGATGGATACCGGAACCACGTTTCTCACCACCCAGGATGCCAAGGCCTCAGTTATCCGCTTTGCAGTAGGATGACTGCTGTGATATTTCATCTTCCTCGCAAAGGACTGTTGAACAGTCAATTGCTTACTGGAAGTAGTACAAGTGGGCTTACGACTTCCCCTCTGGGATGACCATCGACTCCCAGCGGCAACAACAGCAGCGCCAGCAGCAGTAGGCGTTACACGCAAGGATGCATCGGAGGAATCCCAGGCAGGAGAGGACTCGTCAGACTTGCCAGTGACATGGCCTGCAGGACTATTGGCATTCCTGGGGAAGGAGGAAATTGACACTGAGGGAGTTGGTGGGGTGGTTTGCGTGAGCTTGGTTACAAGAGGAAGGGATTTACTGGTCAGTGGACTGCTTCCGCTGTCACCCAAAGTTTTTGAACTTGTCACTGACTTATTATGAATGCGCTGCAGGTGACGTATAAGGGAGGATGTTCCGAGGTGGTTAACGTCCTTACCCCTACTTATTACAGCTTGACAAAGGGAACACACGGCTTGACACCTGTTGTCCGCATTTCTGGTGAAATACCTCCACACCGAAGAGCTGATTTTTTTGGTATTTTCACCTGGCATGTCAACGGCCATATTCCTCCCACGGACAACAGGTGTCTCCCCGGGTGCCTGACTTAAACAAACCACCTCACCATCAGAATCCTCCTGGTCAATTTCCTCCCCAGCGCCAGCAACACCCATATCCTCCTCATCCTGGTGTACTTCAACACTGACATCTTCAATCTGACTATCAGGAACTGGACTGCGGGTGCTCCTTCCAGCACTTGCAGGGGGCGTGCAAATGGTGGAAGGCGCATGCTCTTCACGTCCAGTGTTGGGAAGGTCAGGCATCGCAACCGACACAATTGGACTCTCCTTGTGGATTTGGGATTTCAAAGAACGCACAGTTCTTTGCGGTGCTTTTGCCAGCTTGAGTCTTTTCAGTTTTCTAGCGAGAGGCTGAGTGCTTCCATCCTCATGTGAAGCTGAACCACTAGCCATGAACATAGGCCAGGGCCTCAGCCGTTCCTTGCCACTCCGTGTGGTAAATGGCATATTGGCAAGTTTACGCTTCTCCTCCGACAATTTTATTTTAGGTTTTGGAGTCCTTTTTTTTCTGATATTTGGTGTTTTGGATTTGACATGCTCTGTACTATGACATTGGGCATCGGCCTTGGCAGACGACGTTGCTGGCATTTCATCGTCTCGGCCATGACTAGTGGCAGCAGCTTCAGCACGAGGTGGAAGTGGATCTTGATCTTTCCCTAATTTTGGAACCTCAACTTTTTTGTTCTCCATATTTTATAGGCAGAACTAAAAGGCACCTCAGGTAAACAATGGAGATGGATGGATTGGATACTAGTATACAATTATGGACGGACTGCCACGGTTAGGTGGTATAAAAAAACCACGGTTAGGTGGTATATAATACAATTATGGATGGACGGACTGCCTGCCGAGTGCCGACACAGAGGTAGCCACAGCCGTGAACTACCGCACTGTACACTGGTTGATAAAGAGATAGTAGTATACTCGTAACAACTAGTATGACGACGGTATAAAGAATGAAAAAAAAACCACGGTTAGGTGGTATATATTATAATACAATTATGGTTGGACGGACTGCCTGCCGAGTGCCGACACAGAGGTAGCCACAGCCGTGAACTACCGCACTGTACACTGGTTGATAAAGAGATAGTAGTATACTCGTAACAACTAGTATGACGACGGTATAAAGAATGAAAAAAAAACCACGGTTAGGTGGTATATATTATAATACAATTATGGATGGACGGACTGCCTGCCGAGTGCCGACACAGAGGTAGCCACAGCCGTGAACTACCGCACTGTACACTGGTTGATAAAGAGATAGTAGTATACTCGTAACAACTAGTATGACGACGGTATAAAGAATGAAAAAAAAACCACGGTTAGGTGGTATATATTATAATACAATTATGGTTGGACGGACTGCCTGCCGAGTGCCGACACAGAGGTAGCCACAGCCGTGAACTACCGCACTGTACACTGGTTGATAAAGAGATAGTAGTATACTCGTAACAACTAGTATGACGACGGTATAAAGAATGAAAAAAAAACCACGGTTAGGTGGTATATAATACAATTATGGTTGGACGGACTGCCTGCCGAGTGCCGACACAGAGGTAGCCACAGCCGTGAACTACCGCACTGTACACTGGTTGATAAAGAGATAGTAGTATACTCGTAACAACTAGTATGACGACGGTATAAAGAATGAAAAAAAAACCACGGTTAGGTGGTATATAATACAATTATGGTTGGACGGACTGCCTGCCGAGTGCCGACACAGAGGTAGCCACAGCCGTGAACTACCGCACTGTACACTGGTTGATAAAGAGATAGTAGTATACTCGTAACAACTAGTATGACGACGGTATAAAGAATGAAAAAAAAACCACGGTTAGGTGGTATATATTATGATACAATTATGGTTGGACGGACTGCCTGCCGAGTGCCGACACAGAGGTAGCCACAGCCGTGAACTACCGCACTGTACACTGGTTGATAAAGAGATAGTAGTATACTCGTAACAACTAGTATGACGACGGTATAAAGAATGAAAAAAAAACCACGGTTAGGTGGTATATATTATAATACAATTATGGTTGGACGGACTGCCTGCCGAGTGCCGACACAGAGGTAGCCACAGCCGTGAACTACCGCACTGTACACTGGTTGATAAAGAGATAGTAGTATACTCGTAACAACTAGTATGACGACGGTATAAAGAATGAAAAAAAAAACACGGTTAGGTGGTATATATTATAATACAATTATGGATGGACGGACTGCCTGCCGAGTGCCGACACAGAGGTAGCCACAGCCGTGAACTACCGCACTGTACACTGGTTGATAAAGAGATAGTAGTATACTCGTAACAACTAGTATGACGACGGTATAAAGAATGAAAAAAAAACCACGGTTAGGTGGTATATAATACAATTATGGTTGGACGGACTGCCTGCCGAGTGCCGACACAGAGGTAGCCACAGCCGTGAACTACCGCACTGTACACTGGTTGATAAAGAGATAGTAGTATACTCGTAACAACTAGTATGACGACGGTATAAAGAATGAAAAAAAAACCACGGTTAGGTGGTATATATTATAATACAATTATGGATGGACGGACTGCCTGCCGAGTGCCGACACAGAGGTAGCCACAGCCGTGAACTACCGCACTGTACTGTGTCTGCTGCTAATATAGACTGGTTGATAAAGAGATAGTATACAATACTACTAATATACTGGTGGTCAGGCACTGGTCACCACTAGTCACACTGGCAGTGGCACTCCTGCAGCAAAAGTGTGCACTGTTTAATTTTAATATAATATTATTTATCATGTACTCCTGGCTCCTGCTATAACAACCTGCAGTGCTCCCCAGTCTCCCCCACAATTATAAGCTTTATATACAATACATTGATGTGCAGCACACTGGGCTGAGCAGTGCACACAGACTGAGTCACTGTGTGACTGTGTATCGTTTTTTTCAGGCAGAGAACGGATATATTAAATAAAACAAACAACTGCACTGTCTCTGGTGGTCACTGGTCACTGTGGTCGTCAGTCACTAAACTCTGTCTGCACTCTCTTCTAATCTACAGTATCACAGCAATCTCTCTCTCTCTCTCTCTTCTAAATCTAATCTAAATGGAGAGGACGCCAGCCACGTCCTCTCCCTATCAATCTCAATGCACGTGTGAAAATGGCGGCGACGCGCGGCTCCTTATATAGAATCCGAGCCTCGCGAGAATCCGACAGCGTCATGATGACGTTCGGGCGCGCTCGGGTTAACCGAGCAAGGCGGGAAGATCCGAGTCGCTCGGACCCGTGAAAAAAAAAGTGAAGTTCGTGCGGGTTCGGATTCAAAGAAACCGAACCCGCTCATCTCTACTGGACACCATTAGCTCCAGTGGGATTGGTACGCAGGATCTCACCCTCGCCGTCCGTCCCAGAGCCGCGCCGCCGTCCCCCTCGCAGAGCCGGAAGATAGAAGCCGGGTGAGTATGAGAAGAAAAGAAGACTTCAGAGGCGGCAGAAGACTTCATGATCTTCACTGAGGTAACGCACAGCACTGCAGCTGTGCGCCTTTGCTCCCATACACCTCACATACTCCGGTCACTGTAAGGGTGCAGGGCGCAGGGGGGGCGCCCTGGGCAGCAATATAAACCTCTTTCGCAAAAATATAACATATATACAGCTGGGCACTTTATATATGTATAAGCCCCCACCAATTTTACAGTTTAAGCGGGACAGAAGCCCGCCTCCGAGGGGGCGGGGCTTCTCCCTCAGCACTCACCAGCGCCGTTTTTTCTCCACAGCACCGCTGAGAGGAAGCTCCCCGGACTCTACCCTGCTTATACCACGTTAGACAAGAGGGTTGAAAAGAGGGGGGGGCACATAATTTGCAAATTACATACAGCAGCACTACTGGGCAAACATTAAGTTACTGTTTTATTCCTGGGTTATATAGCGCTGGGGGGTGTGCTGGCATACTCTCTCTCTGTCTCTCCAAAGGGCCTTGTGGGGAAACTGTCTTCAGAAAAAGCATTCCCTGTGTGTGAAGTGTGTCGGTACACGTGTGTCGACATGTCTGAGGAAGAAGGCTATATTAGAGAGGAGCGGGAGCAAATGAATGTGGTGTCTCCGCCGACAGCTGATTGGATGGATATGTGGAATGTTTTAAATGCTAGTGTAAACTCATTGCACAAAAGATTAGACAAGGCAGAAGCTTTGGGACAGTCAGGGTTTCAACCCATGCCTGATCCTATGTTGCAGGGACTGTCAGGGTCTCATAAGCGCCCACTATCCCAGATTGTTGACACAGATACCGACACGGATTCTGACTCCAGTGTCGATTACGATGATGCAAAGTTACAGCCAAAATTGGCAAAATCCATTCGATTTATGATTATGGCAATAAAAGATGTTTTGCACATCACAGAGGAACCCCCTGTCGCTGACAAGAGGGTACATATGTACAAGGGAAAGAAGCCTGAGGTAACCTTTCCCCCCTCACACGAGCTGAACGAGTTATGTGAAAAAGCTTGGGAATCTCCAGATGAAAGACTGCAGATTTCCAAAAGGATTCTTATGGCGTATCCTTTCCCATCAACGGATAGGTTACGATGGGAATCCTCCCCTAGGGTGGACAAAGCATTAACACGCTTATCCAAGAAGGTAGCCCTCCCGTCCCAGGATACGGCTACCCTCAAAGAGTGTGCTGACCGCAAACAGGAGATTACCCTGAAGTCCATTTATACACATTCAGGTACCTTACTCAGACCGGCAATTGCGTCGGCCTGGGTGTGTAGTGCTGTAGCGGCATGGACAAATACCTTATCTGAGGGGATGGATAGCCTAGACAAGGATACTATTTTATTGACCCTGGGGCATATAAGAGATGCTGTCCTATATATGTGTGTATGCAAACTACAGGTGGTGCTGCAGGGCCCACACCCTTTTACTTGTCTTGTAGAGCAGCTCTGAAGCTGTTACAGTGCCCAGCTGCTGCAAGAAATCAGCTTGAATGCTTCAGGGGCTTGGGCATGGCCAACATGAGCCCCACACCGAAGGAGGGTGGGGGTGTTTAATGCAAACTTGGGGTTATCCAAGCGCCGCAAAAGGCCGCCATGCCCTGCATGCCCCTTTTCTCTTTTCATATACAGATGAGGGTTCCAGCCAACTTTGGCCCACTGCTTGGATGACATCACCGTATGCAAATCCGTCTGCTGCAGACCTTCCCCCAGGAATGCTTGCAATAGTTGTTGCATATGGTTTAATGTCTGAGGGTGCTTCAGTATTAGGCAGCCTTCCGCCCTCCCATGTTCATCTGAAAAGATGTGGTCTCCCTGCAGTTGTTGTCCCCAGACGAGAGTTCCCTTGTGCTTCCTCAGTTAAATCTCCTTAACTTGAAGGGGGTGTGCCCGAGCAGCCACCCTCCCCAGCCCTATCCCAACACATACTTATCTTGCATATGAGATCTCTTGATCATGAAGATAGTTCTCACAGGTTGAGGTTCATCCTGGCCCCGCTCCCCGCTGGAGAGCGCTGATGGGGACAGCAGCGGGGCTTCAGCAGAAGGGTGAGTACGTGTGGCCAGAGACCTCCCTTCCCATGTGCAGGCCTGCAGAGTCTGCCGCGCAGGATGGGGCATGTGGCACTCTCCCTCCCAGGGGCTCTTCCAGATGTAGCTCCTCAGCAGTATTTTTCCCGGGCTGCGCGGCGCTCTCCCCGACTGGCATCCGCCCTGGAACACTGCCTTCCTCAACGCAACATCAGCAGGGGGCCCTGGCCTCATCACCATCCCAGGTCTTTCTCATGTATGTATCATGTATGTGTGTGTGATATATGTATGAATCATATATGTTTGTGATATATATATATATATGTATGTATCTATCTATCATTCTATCTATCTATCTATCTATCTATCTATCTATCTATCTATCTATCTATCGTATGTGTGTGTATATATATGTATCTATCATGTATGTATGTATGTATGTATCTATCTTGTATGTATGTGTTTTATCTATCTATCTATCTATCTATCTATCTATCTATCTATCTATCTATCTATCTATCGTGTGTGTGATATATGTATGTATCTATCATGTATGTGTTATATGTATGTATCACACCTTCCTCTATACATATACATACATACATACATACATACATACATACATACACACACACACACCTATATCTGTACGTACACTGACATACACACACCAACATCTATACATTAACACGCTGACCCCTAAACGTACACCAACGTACCCACACCTGCATCTATACCTACACATGCTGACACGTGGACGTACACCGGCTTACCCACATGTGAATCTATACATACATGTGCTGACACCTGGACATACACTGATGTACCCACACCTAACATCTATACATACACATGCTAACACCTGGACGTATACAGACGTACCCACATTTGCATCCATGCATATATAGATGTAGGTGTGTGTACGTCAGTGTACGTCCAGGTGTCAACGCGTGTATGTATAGATGCAGGTGTGGGTACGTCTGTGTATGTCCAGGTGTCAGAATGTGTATGTATAGATGCAGGTGTGGGAAGGTCAGTGTAGGTTCAGGTGTCAGCGCGTGTATGTATAGATGCAGGTGCTTGTATGTCCAGATGTCAGTGCATGTATGTATAGATGCAAGTGTGGGTACGTCGGTGTATGTCCATTTGTCAGCGCGTGTATATATAGATGCAGGTGCTTGTATGTTGGTGTATGTCCAGGTGTCAGCATGTGTATGTATAGATGCAGGTGTGGGAATGTTGGTGTATGTCCAGGTGTCAGGGCGTGTATGTATGGATATTAGGTGTGGGTACATCAGTGTATGTCCAGGTGTTAGCGCATGTATGTATAGATGTATATATACACACACATACGATAGATAGATAGATAGATAGATAGATAGATAGATAGATAGATAGATATTATAAGGGCACGGTCGTGCCCTTATATTAAGGCTGAATCGAACAAACGGAATTCTCCCATAGGGAACTTCTGAGATGGGGGCATGGTGTTTGAGGGGCTACACCTCAAAACTGATTGGACGTACTGAGCTGAAATTTGGCATGGGCGTGTAGAATCGTCACCCGGTGCTGCATGCCAAATTTCAGGGCAAAATAATAAAAAATGAGGAATTGGGAGTAACGTAAAGTTCCAACTGTCAGTTTTTTTCTGTGACTTCCTTTGTGGCTTTTTGACACCGTTTTCCTATAGAGTGAATTAGATATTTTTTGGGAAGGCATAACTCCGGATAGAGGACGAATTAAGACTTGGGGTTTGTTTTACTAGATAGAGTATGCCCCAGTGTAGTGCCTTTTGGGGTTGTGGTTTTTCAGAAAGTTATAGGGTTTTTTTTAATTAAGAGAAATATGCCCCATTATAGAGATAGGGCTTTTCAATTTGTTGCGGCTGCGCAGTGGCCGCCAGGAGAGCGAGAGTGAGTGAGGGAAGGGGTCTCGTGCAGGCTGAGGTTATAAAAGTAGCTGCTGGCGGCGGGAGGAGAGCCAGCGGTTCCTGGGTGTGTGCACCTGCGGTCCCTTACAGACTGCAGCGACCCATTAGGACTCTGGAGGAGAGGGGTAGCGGCATAGCAGCCGCAGGCTTACCGAAAGTGCTCACTACTGAGCAATATGGTCCCCTTACCCGAAGTGGGAGCCGCAGCGGGAGGAATAGCTGGAGTTGCGCCGCAGGAGAAAGTCAGAGGACATCCAGAAGAGACATCCGGTGCAGCGCTGACTCCTGACTGACAGCGCTTGCCTACTGAGCGGTGTGGTACCCCCACACCTGAAGCGGGTGCGGGAGCGGCAGCCGGAGAAGACAGCTGTGCTGCACGGAAGAAGTCAGGCAGCAGCAGCAGCACCAGCGGGCTGAGGTGGGGAGGATTAGTATGGTCCCTTACGTGCGGCTCACATTCAGATCCATCCGGCTCCCTTACCCTCCTCCCCTGCACCCTTAGCAGCCTGCCCCCACATCTCATTCACCCACCGCAGCAGACTCCTCCCCCACACGGTTATTATAATAAGGCCACCCCCCTACCCCCTTCCCTCCCTGCTGTGTGTCCAGCCACCCCCCCCTCACCTGCTGTGTGTACGGCCTACCCCCCCCTCACCTGCTGTGTGTCCAGCCCCCCCCCCTCACCTGCTGTGTGTCCAGCCCCCCCCCCCCTCACCTGCTGTGTGTCCGGCCTACCCCCCCCTCCCTGCTGTGTGTCCAGCCACCACCCCCCTCACCTGCTGTGTGTCCGGCCTACCCCCCCCCCCCTGCTGTGTGTCCAGCCCCCCCCCCTCCCTGCTGTGTGTCCGGCCTACCCCCCCCCTCCCTGCTGTTTGTCCGGCCTACCCCCCCCCTCCCTGCTGTGTGTCCAGACCCCCCCCTCACCTGCTGTGTGTCCAGCCACCCCCCCCCTCCCCTGCTGTGTGTCCGGCCTACCCCCCCCCTCCCCTGCTGTTTGTCCGGCCACCCTCCCCTCCCCTGCTGTGTGTCCGGCGGCCTACCCCCCCCCCCTCCCTGCTGTGTGTCCGGCCTACCCCCCCCTCACCTGCTGTGTGTCCAGCCCCCCCCCTCACCTGCTGTGTGTCCAGCCCCCCCCTCCTCCCCTGCTGTGTGTCCGGCCTACCCCCTCACCTGCTGTGTGTCCAGCCCCCCCCCTCACCTGCTGTGTGTCCAGCCCCCCCCCTCACCTGCTGTGTGTCCAGCCCCCCCCCTCACCTGCTGTGTGTCCAGCCCCCCCCTCACCTGCTGTGTGTCCAGCCCCCCCCCCTCACCTGCTGTGTGTCCAGCCCCCCCCCTCACCTGCTGTGTGTCCAGCCCCCCCCCTCACCTGCTGTGTGTCCAGCCCCCCCCTCCTCCCCTGCTGTGTGTCCGGCCTACCCCCTCACCTGCTGTGTGTCCAGCCCCCCCCCCTCACCTGCTGTGTGTCCAGCCCCCCCCCTCACCTGCTGTGTGTCCAGCCCCCCCCTCACCTGCTGTGTGTCCAGCCCCCCCCCTCACCTGCTGTGTGTCCAACCCCCCCCTCACCTGCTGTGTGTCCAGCCCCCCCCCCTAACCTGCTGTGTGTCCAGCCCCCCCCTCACCTGCTGTGTGTCCAGCCCCCCCCCCTCACCTGCTGTGTGTCCAGCCCCCCCCTCACCTGCTGTGTGTCCAGCCACCCCCCCTCCCCTGCTGTGTGTCCGGCCTACCCCCCCCTCCCTGCTGTTTGTCCGGCCACCCTCCCCTCCCCTGCTGTGTGTCCTGCCTACCCCCCCTCCCTGCTGTGTGTCCAGCCACCCCCCACCCCCCTCACCTGCTGTGTGTCCGGTCTACCCTCCCCCCCCCCTCCCCTCCCCTGCTGTTTGTCTGGCCACCATCCCCTCCCCTCCCCTGCTGTGTGTTCGGCAACTCCCCCCTCTTCCCGCTGTGTTCGGCCACCCCCTACCCCCTCCCCTCCCTGCCGTGTGTCCGGTCACCCTCCCCTCTCTGCTGTGTGTCCAGCCACCCCCCCCCCCTCTCTGCTGTGTGTCCGGCCACCCCCCCCAGACACGCAGCGCCTGACACACACAGACATGCAACGCCTGACACGCATACGCATATGCAGCGCCTGACACACACGCACACACACAGCACCTGACACACACACACACACACACACACAGCACCTGACACACACGCACACACACAGCACCTGACACACGCACACACACAGCACCTGACACTCACACGGACCTGACACACGCGCACACACTCACACGCAGCACCTGACACACACGCAGCACCTGACACATGCACACACAGACGCAGCACCTGACACTCACACGGACCTGACACACACGCACACACTCACACGCGGCGCCTGACGCACATAGACACGCGGCGCCTGACGCACACGCGGCGCCTGACGCACACGCGGCGCCTGACGCACACGCGGCGCCTGACAGACACGCGGCGCCTGTCACACACGCACAGGCGGCGCCTGGCACACACGCACAGGCAGCGCCTGGCACACACGCACAGGCAGCGCCTGGCACACACGCACAGGCAGCGCCTGACACACACGCAGCGCCTGACACACACAGACACGCAGCGCCTGACACACACAGACACGCAGCGCCTGACGCACAGGCAGCGCCTGACACACACGCACACGCACAGGCAGCGCCTGACACACGCAGCGCCTGACACACACACGCACCTGACACTCACATGCTCCTGACACACGCAGCACCTGACATGCTCACACGCAGCACCTGACACACACGCAGACACGCAGCATCTGACACACACACACGCAGCACCTGACACACACACGCAGCGCCTGACACACACGCAGACACGCAGCGCCTGACACACACGCAGACACGCAGCGCCTGACACACACGCAGACACGCAGCGCCTGACACACACGCAGCACCTGACACACACGCAGCGCCTGACACACATGCAGAGCCTGACACACACGCAGCGCCTGACACACACGCAGCGCCTGACACACACGCAGCGCCTGACACACACGCAGCGCCTGACACATGCAGCGCCTGACACACACGCAGACACGCAGCGCCTGACACACACGCAGACACGCAGCGCCTGACACACACGCAGACACGCAGCGCCTGACACACACGCAGACACGCAGCGCCTGACACACACGCAGACACGCAGCGCCTGACACACACGCAGACACGCAACGCCTGACACACGCAGACACGCAGCACCTGACACACACGCAGACACGCAGCACCTGAAAGACACGCACACACACACACACACAGCACCTGACACAGATATGCAGCGCCTGACACACACACGCAGACATACAGCGCCTGACACACACACACGCAGACATGCAGCACCTGACACACACATGCTGCACCTGACAGACACACACACCCACACACACACACAGACATGCAGCACCTGACACACCCACACACACACACATGCATCACCTGACACACCCACACACACAGACATGCATCACCTGACACACCCACACACATATACAGACATGCAGCACCTGACACACACACACACACACACACACACACACACAGACATGCAGCGCCTGACACACACACACACACATACAGACATGCAGCACCTGACACACACACACACACACACATACAAACATGCAGCACCTGACACACACACACACACACACACAGCACCTGACACACATATATACATGTGGCATTTAACGCACACACGCACAGCACCTGACACACAATCATATACACTCAGAGCACCTAACACACATACACTCGCAGCACCTCACACACTCGTATACACACGCAGCACCTGCCACTCACACATATATACACATGCAGCACCTGCCACTCCCACATACATGAACAGCACCTGACACACACATACACGCGCAGCACCTGACAGTCACACACATACAGATGCGACAGCTGACACAAACACATACACGCTCAACACCTGACACCCACGTGGCAGCTGACGCATACAAATGCAGCACAATGAAATACACAAATATACACGTGCAGCACCTGAGACACACACATACACGTACAGCACCTGAGACACACACACACATGTATGTACACGCGCGGCTCCAGGCACACACATACGTACGTACACACGCGGCACTTGACACACACACGTACACGCGCGGCACCTGACACACACACACACACGTACGTACGTACGTACGTACGTACGTACGTACGTACGTACTGCTGTGATATTTCATCTTCCTCGCAAAGGACTGTTGAACAGTCAATTGCTTACTGGAAGTAGTACAAGTGGGCTTACGACTTCCCCTCTGGGATGACCATCGACTCCCAGCAGCAACAACAGCAGCGCCAGCAGCAGTAGGCGTTACACGCAAGGATGCATCGGAGGAATCCCAGGCAGGAGAGGACTCGTCAGAATTGCCAGTGACATTGCCTGCAGGACTATTGGCATTCCTGGGGGAGGAGGAAATTGACACTGAGGGAGTTGGTGGGGTGGTTTGCGTGAGCTTGGTTACAAGAGGAAGGGATTTACTGGTCAGTGGACTGCTTCCGCTGTCACCCAAAGTTTTTGAACTTGTCACTGACTTATTATGAATGCGCTGCAGGTGACGTATAAGGGAGGATGTTCCGAGGTGGTTAACGTCCTTACCCCTACTTATTACAGCTTGACAAAGGCAACACACGGCTTGACACCTGTTGTCCACTTTTCTTTTGAAATACCTCCACACCGAAGAGCTGATTTTTTTGGTATTTTCACCAGGCATGTCAATGGCCATATTCCTCCCACGGACAACAGGTGTCTCCCCGGGTGCCTGACTTAAACAAACCACCTCACCATCAGAATCCTCCTGGTCAATTTCCTCCCCAGCGCCAGCAACACCCATATCCTCCTCATCCTGGTGTACTTCAACACTGACATCTTCAATCTGACTATCAGGAACTGGACTGCGGGTGCTCCTTCCAGCACTTGCAGGGGGCGTGTAAATGGTGGAAGGCGCATGCTCTTCACGTCCAGTGTTGGGAAGGTCAGGCATCGCAACCGACACAATTGGACTCTCCTTGTGGATTTGGGATTTCGAAGAACGCACAGTTCTTTGCGGTGCTACTGCTTTTGCCAGCTTGAGTCTTTTCATTTTTCTAGCGAGAGGCTGAGTGCCTCCATCCTCATGTGAAGCTGAACCACTAGCCATGAACATAGGCCAGGGCCTCAGCCGTTCCTTGCCACTCCGTGTGGTAAATGGCATATTGGCAAGTTTACGCTTCTCCTCCGACAATTTTATTTTAGGTTTTGGAGTCCTTTTTTTACTGATATTTGGTGTTTTGGATTTGACATGCTCTGTATTATGACATTGGGCATCGGCCTTGGCAGACGACGTTGCTGGCATTTCATCGTCTCGGCCATGACTAGTGGCAGCAGCTTCAGCACGAGGTGGAAGTGGATCTTGATCTTTCCCTAATTTTGGAACCTCAACATTTTTGTTCTCCATATTTTAATAGGCACAACTAAAAGGCACCTCAGGTAAACAATGGAGATGGATGGATACTAGTATACAATTATGGATGGACTGCCGAGTGCCGACACAGAGGTAGCCACAGCCGTGAACTACCGTACTGTACTGTGTCTGCTGCTAATATAGACTGGTTGATAAAGAGATGTCGTAGTATGTATGTATGAAGAAGAAAGAAAAAAAAACCACGGTTAGGTGGTATACAATTATGGACGGACTGCCGAGTGCCGACACAGAGGTAGCCACAGCCGTGAACTACCGTACTGTACTGTGTCTGCTGCTAATATAGACTGGTTGATAAAGAGATGTTGTAGTATGTATGTATGAAGAAGAAAGAAAAAAAAACCACGGGTAGGTGGTATACAATTATGGACGGACTGCCGAGTGCCGACACAGAGGTAGCCACAGCCGTGAACTACCGTACTGTACTGTGTCTGCTGCTAATATAGACTGGTTGATAAAGAGATGTAGTAGTATGTATGTATAAAGAAGAAAGAAAAAAAAACCACGGGTAGGTGGTATACAATTATGGACGGACTGCCGAGTGCCGACACAGAGGTAGCCACAGCCGTGAACTACCGTACTGTACTGTGTCTGCTGCTAATATAGACTGGTTGATAAAGAGATGTCGTAGTATGTATGTATGAAGAAGAAAGAAAAAAAACCACGGTTAGGTGGTATACAATTATGGACGGACTGCCGAGTGCCGACACAGAGGTAGCCACAGCCGTGAACTACCGTACTGTACTGTGTCTGCTGCTAATATAGACTGGTTGATAAAGAGATGTCGTAGTATGTATGTATAAAGAAGAAAGAAAAAAAAACCACGGTTAGGTGGTATACAATTATGGACGGACTGCCGAGTGCCGACACAGAGGTAGCCACAGCCGTGAACTACCGTACTGTACTGTGTCTGCTGCTAATATAGACTGGTTGATAAAGAGATGTCGTAGTATGTATGTATGAAGAAGAAAGAAAAAAAAAACCACGGTTAGGTGGTATACAATTATGGACGGATTGCCGAGTGCCGACACAGAGGTAGCCACAGCCGTGAACTACCGTACTGTACTGTGTCTGCTGCTAATATAGACTGGTTGATAAAGAGATGTCGTAGTATGTATGTATAAAGAAGAAAGAAAAAAAACCACGGTTAGGTGGTATACAATTATGGACGGACTGCCGAGTGCCGACACAGAGGTAGCCACAGCCGTGAACTACCGTACTGTACTGTGTCTGCTGCTAATATAGACTGGTTGATAAAGAGATGTAGTAGTATGTATGTATAAATAAGAAAGAAAAAAAAAACCACGGGTAGGTGGTATACAATTATGGATGGACTGCCGAGTGCCGACACAGAGGTAGCTACAGCCGTGAACTACCGTACTGTGTCTGCTGCGACTGGATGATAAATAATGATATAAAAAATATATATATATCACTACTGCAGCCGGACAGGTATATATATTATATAATGACGGACCTGCTGGACACTGTCTGTCAGCAGAATGAGTTTTTTATAGAATAAAAAAAAAAACACCACACAAGTGAAGTCACACGACGAGTGTTTAACTTTTTCAGGCAATCACAATATAGTATACTACTAACTATACTGGTGGTCAGTGTGGTCAGGTCACTGGTCAGTCACACTGGCAGTGGCACTCCTGCAGCAAAAGTGTGCACTGTTTAATTTTAATATAATATGTACTCCTGGCTCCTGCTATAACCTATAACTGGCACTGCAGTGCTCCCCAGTCTCCCCCACAATTATAAGCTGTGTGAGCTGAGCACAGTCAGATATATAATATATACATAGATGATGCAGCACACTGGGCTGAGCAGTGCACACAGATATGGTATGTGACTGTCTTGTACTCCTGGCTCCTGCTATAACCTATAACTGGCACTGCAGTGCTCCCCAGTCTCCCCCACAATTATAAGCTGTGTGAGCTGAGCACAGTCAGATATATAATATATACATAGATGATGCAGGCATGCAGCACACTGGGCTGAGCAGTGCACACAGATATGGTATGTGACTGAGTCACTGTGTGTACCGTTTTTTTCAGGCAGAGAACGGATATATTAAATAAAACAACTGCACTGCTGGTGGTCACTGTGGTCAGTCACTAAACTCTGCACTCTCTTCTACAGTATCAGCCTCAGGTCAATCTCTCTCTCTCTCCTAATCTAAATGGAGAGGACGCCAGCCACGTCCTCTCCCTATCAATCTCAATGCACGTGTGAAAATGGCGGCGACGCGCGGCTCCTTATATAGAATCCGAGTCTCGCGAGAATCCGACAGCGTCATGATGACGTTCGGGCGCGCTCGGGTTAACCGAGCAAGGCGGGAAGATCCGAGTCGCTCGGACCCGTGAAAAAAAACATGAAGTTCGTGCGGGTTCGGATTCAGAGAAACCGAACCCGCTCATCTCTAATTGTGGGTAATTCAGACCTGATCGCTAGGGTGTGTTTTTTGCATCCCTGTAATCAGGTAGTTGCCGCCTACAGCGGAAGGGAAAATTTGCTGTGCAGGTGTGTGATCACATGTGCACAAGAGCTGCACAGCTCAGCACTTACTCAGCCATTGAGGTGACGTCACAAATCCTCCCACAAAACGCCGGGTCCCTCCAGTGTTTTTCCGGACACTCCCTAGAAACATTCAGTTGCCACCCACACAAACACCCTCTTCTTGTCAATCTTCTTGTGATCTCCGGACCGTCGCACTTACGCATTGTGGCGCATACGCATGTGCAGTGCAGACCAGATTGCCCGCTGGGTGAAAATAAATTGAAGCGATCTGGTCTGAATAAGCCTCAATGTCTATTCACGGGAGACAGAGGGGCTGGGGCATGGCCAGCAGCTCACAGAGCACCTATAATGACAAAAATGGGAGACATGGCTCATGATCGCGATATACCTGCGAAGGTACGCCCTCTACTGATTGACAGGCAGAGGCATTCGCATTTTCTGCGGGGCACCCGGAGAAAATGTAGGCACACGCACAGGATGGACCCTGCGTATATGCCCCCATCCTCTTCATAGTTTTTGCGGTTGGAACGCGTATTACGATCCAAACTGAATTAGGCCCTATATGTCTTATATACACGAGCAGTGTGAAAACATCAATCGATGGGGGTAATTCCAAGATGATCGCAGCAGGAATTTTGTTAGCAGTTGGGCAAAACCATGTGTACTGCAGGGGAGGCAGATATAACATGTGCAGAAAGAGTTAGATTTGGGTGAGTTATTTTGTTTCTGTGCAGGGTAAATACTGACTGCTTTATTTTTACACTGCAAATTAGATTGCAGATTGAACACACCACACCCAAATCTAACTCTCTCTGCACATGTTAAATCTGCCTTCCCTGCAGTGCACATAGGTGGTCATTCCGAGTTGTTCGCTCGGTAATTTTCTTCGCATCGCAGCGATTTTCCGCTTAATGCGCATGCGCAATGTTCACACTGCGACTGCGCCAAGTAAATTTGCTATGCAGTTAGGAATATTACTCACGGTTTTTTCATCGTTCTGGTGATCGTAATGTGATTGACAGGAAGTGGGTGTTTCTGGGCGGAAACAGGCCGCTTTAGGGGCGTGTGGGAAAAAATGCTACCGTTTCTGGGAAAAACGCGGGAGTGGCTGGAGAAACGGAGGAGTGTCTGGGCGAACGCTGGGTGTGTTTGTGACGTCAAACCAGGAACGACAAGCACTGAACTGATCGCACTGGCAGAGTAAGTCTCGAGCTACTCAGAAACTGCACAGAGATGTCTTATCGCAATATTGCAAATCTTTCGTTCGCAATTTTAAGATGCTAAGATTCACTCCCAGTAGGCGGCAGCTTAGCGTGTGCAATGCTGCTAAAAGCAGCTTGCGAGCGAACAACTCGGAATGAGGGCCATGGGGGGTAATTCTGAGTTGATCGCAGCAGGATTTTTGTTAGCAGTTGGGCAAAACCATGTGCACTGCATTTACGAACAGATGATTTTTTTATATAAATTTTAAAATGTTAGTAAATGTGTGTGTTTTTTTCAACCTGGAAGCCCAACATCGATTAAGATCGATCTTAAATAGACCCCTGGGTTTTAAGGATAACCATGGTTGAGTCCAATGGTTAATTCACATTGACCGAAGTTCTAATTAAGTCACCTGTGCTCAAGCATGATATCCTTAAAATCTGGATTGCAATGACAGCATTTTGGAACTATGCCTAAGGGTTTAATTTTTACATTTATCCACTGACAATAAATCTACCTACAATATCCCTGTAACTGTTATGATTACAGTATTTCACTAAATAATTTAATTTGCTGAACCTTCTGTAAAAAGAAATATTAAGCTGCTGTAATTCCCAGATGCAGCAAATTTGTTAGCTAGTGGGCACAACCATGTGCACTGCGGGGATGGGGGGGGGGGGCAGATATAACATTTGCAGAGAGATTTAGGTGGGTTATATTGTTTGTGTGCTGGGTAAATACTGGCTGTTTTGTTTTTACACTGCAATTTAGATTTCAGTTTGAACACACCGCACCAAAATCTAACTCTCTCTGCACATATTATACACCCCCCCCCCCCCCTGCAGTGTACATGGTTTTAGCTAATAAATTTGCTGCTGCGATCAGATCTGAGTTAAGCCCTATGTATTTGGCACTGGCAAAGGGTTAGAGGCCTTGCTGTAGAGCTCACACCTTTCTTATCATGCATTGTAATATTTCCTATGTCCTGATGTTGTGCTCTCTGCTCCATCCAAGTAAACAGCAATGTAGCATGGCTATCAAAGAGCGTGAAGATTGCAGATTTCCTGGGATTAATGCTAAGGAATGCTATTCCAGAGGCTGCTGCTTTAATTCAAGTGTCACTGGGGTTAAATGGTGTTTTTACCTTAAAAACACAGGTAGAGTATATAGTACAGTGGTAAAGTGGGAGCATGTAGTGCTATTGATTACAGATTTGATGGAGCTTAAACATGGATAAGGTCCATGGCTCTAAGAGTTTATCTTGTGTATCCTTTATTCTTAGTCATGGTCAGATAAGATTAGAAAATACCATTTAAGTGGAAATTTCCTGTTAGCTGTTTTTCAGTTTGCTCAACTGTCTGATTAACTGGTCCTAAAAAAGGACCAAAGGAGCTAAATTGCCCTGTGATCTAGCTAAATTGCCCCAGTTAAAAAAAAAAAAAAAACTAAGCTGCTGTAATTCCTGGATGTTTCCTTACTGCATCAACAGGAAGTGACAAGAAACAATGTAATGTGGAACCGTACAGCAGAAGGGATTGCGGCTACCCCACAATAAGTGCAGCGGAATGTAAGAAGAGGAATTGTTGCTTTGACTGCAGCATTCCCGGGGTTAACTGGTGTTTCTTCAAGTCACAAGGTATGGAGCTGCTGTATAGTTACTCGCAAGTCAGTAGTTGTATGATGCTCACACCTGTTAAGCTGGATACACACAGAATGCCCTACACAGGGGGTGAAATGAGCGCCCCCCCACCCCCCGTACGCTCAGCACACATCACGCTGTGCTGAGCGGGGGGAGAGATGTGTGCTGAGCAGTTCGCTCAGCACACATCTCTCCCCAAAATCGGGCCGTGAATACGGACCTTTAAACTGGATCCACACTTAGATTATCTGTCCAATTTTTTTTTCTAGTTGAAACAAAATTATGCTAATATGTGGCAGCAAATTACAATTGACCATTTGCTCACAAACACTGGAAAACATCCAAAAATGGTCATTTAGATAAATTGGTTAAATCCATTTCATTTAGCTAATTTATCCAAACTACCTTTATTGTATCTTTGTGGGTGAATGATGTGTGGGTCAGTGTTGAGGGTGGTGGAGGAGATGGGTAATAGGCACAGCAGGGTGTGGACAGTCAAATAGTGTGCTTAGAGGTTCAGAGTCATTGTATGAGACTCTGGCAACAGTGACTTGATGAGTCTGGTGTCCATAGGGTGGGACGCATTAACCTTTTTATGCTATTGAAATAGTTCTCCTCCTGACCGACGCAGTTCCTTGCTCCGAGGTTGGTGTATTGTCCTGTTGCAGCGCCTCTCCACTGTGGTCACAGTGAGCTGTGTGGTGTTGCTGGCGCATGCCAATCTCCCCCCAACCTCCCTCTTGCATTTCAGACCTACGTACGCATGATGGGATCTTGTATGATATGCGCGTGTGCTGTAGAGATGAAAGTGGGGGTGAGGAGGCAGATCGTGAGATGGGGAAACTTTGTGGACTGTTAGCGAAGGGGAGCACTGGGCAATCTGAGTTGCAAAGAGGGCAGCAGAAGAGGTTATTGCATGTGCACTGGTGACAGGTCCATCCTTGGTGGCCAGCCTCAGTGGTAAAGGGGTACATGAGCTAGTGTCCCTTGGCCAGCCATGTACCATGGCCACCTCCCTACCTCCTATATATTCTCCCTGATCTGTCACTTTGTTACGGTCTGCTGCTGGCACTGGTGTATCGTCCTGCAGTTGCCGTCTCTGCCCATTGCTGTGACTTCCCCCAGAGTTAGCCACACAGAGTGACAGATCTGGGAAAATATATAGGAGATCATTACTTTCACTTGCAGCCTACCTTATTTTTTGCAGCCTAGCATGCTCCTGACCCCTTCTCTCACTAATACTTATACAACATTCATGAACTCATCTTAAGGTTTCTTTATTATTCAGTCACACTGTCTTGGATCCAAACCATTTCCTGTGGCATTGCAGTCAAACAATTGAGCTATTTACCCTTGCATAGAAAGGTATAATCTAAGCTAGAGAATTCTATTTGGAGCTCACCTTGTACTTTGTGAAGAAATAATCAGCTTTGTGGCTGAGCAGATATATGGAGTGTGTGGCTGCACACTGCATTGATCTGCTGAGTTGCAATGCTAATAATTTTTTTTTTTTGCAAAGTACCAATAGCTTCATTGTGAAGGTGGAAAGAAGGGTGTTCCGGCATGGAATGTACAAACTGCGAGACCCTGCTGGTAGCGCCTTTGTCTATTTAGTAGGAAGGGCACGTAACAGCCGGGGGGCAATGGAGGAAGCCCCTTTAGGGCTGGAGCCCGGCGGCAACTGACTCCGTTGTCTCTGGCAGTTCCGCCCCTGGACTAGAGGAATGGTCATGAACATGGCAACATTTAATGCCAAAAAATGCAAAATCATACACGTCTCAAAAATGCAAAGGCTAACTATAATATTAAGGGCATTATAATGGCAAGAGGAAAGCTATCTAAGTATTACTATTTCAGGTAAGCAATGTAACAAAGCAATAGGAAAGGCAAGTCAGATGCTTGTTTGCATAGGTTAAAGAACCAGTAGCAGAAAAAAGTAATACAGGTTGAGTATCCCATATCAAAATATTCCGAAATACGGAATATTCCGAAATACGGACTTTTTTGAGTGAGACTGAGATAGTGAAACCTTTGTGTTTTGATGGCTCAGTGTACACAAACTTTGTTTAATACTCAAAGTTATTAAAAATATTGTATTAAATGAACTTCAGACTGTGTGTATAAGGTGTATATGAAACATAAATGAATTCTGTGAATGTACACACACTTTGTTTAATGCACAAAGTTATAAAAAATATTGCCTAAAATGACCTTCAGGCTGTGTGTATAAGGTGTATATGAAACATAAATGCCTTCTGTGCTTAGATTTAGGTCCCATCACCATAATATCTCGTTATGGTATGCAATTATTCCAAAATACAGAAAAATCCGATATCCAAAATTCCTCTGGTCCCAAGCATTTTGGATAAGGGATACTCAACCTGTAATGCCACTGTATAGGTCCTTGGTACAGCCACATTTAGAATCCTGTGTTCAGTTCCAGAAGCCATATCTCCAGAAGGCTGCAAATACATTAGGGCAACTAAAATTGTGCATGGCCTACATCACAAAACTTACCTGGAAATACTAAAAAATGTTGATGTGTATAGTTTGGAGAAGGGAAGAGGGAACATACAGTAATAGAAACATTTAAATATATAGGGAGGAATGTAATAGGGTGTGAGAATCAGAAAGTGAGAGATTTTGTGTTTTTTCCTGTTGTTTTTTTTTTTTTTGTTTGATTGTTTGTTTTTAAAGTGGCAATCCTTTACATGGCAAAACCAGGTTGATATTTGCCATGTAAAGGATTGCCACCGTGGGCATGTGTAGAAGGGGCACTGCTACTGTTGGCATTATGTGTGTAAGCTGCACTGATATGGTGGTTATGTGTATAAAGGGCACTGCGACTGTGGGTATTATTATTATTATTATTATTATTATTATTATATGCGGTGTAATGACAATAAGATAGTGCTACTGTGTGGCGTATTTTGATTTGGGGTGCTATTGTGTGGCCATGCCCCTTCCTTGTGATACCACACCTTCTTTTTTTAAGGAGCGCACTGTCCCTTTATTAAGTATTGGAGAGAGGGCCCAAATTAATAGTTTGCAGGGAGGCGCCAAACACCCTAGCACTGGCCCTTTGGTAGGGGACAGGATTTGCTTCTGCTTGTGCACATATGTTATGATTGCCAGCCAACAGCACTGGTTTTGCCTATAACACTAACTATAAATATTTTGAATTGGTCCTGGACCACCAATCCAAGGCACCCCTGCAAGTGTCCTGAGGCACCCCAGGGTGCAGTTTGAGAACCACTGGTCTAGTGAGTACCCAGGATAATTATTGTAGCTGGTCTGCGGGTAACAGCTCTCAGATCCACTTCTAGAAAAAATGCAGCAATGTAATTTGAGTGACAAACTGCAGAGATGAACCCTTTCTGTGACTGCTGCACAGGGATCACACAAACTCTATTCATAGGGCTGACTTCACTTAGGGGAGATGTTCTCACCCCGCAAAGAAGTGCGAGTATATACCGCACTTACGGTACCATTGGATTTACAGATATTTTCTTGCAATACACTATGGGGGTCATTCTGAGTTGATTGCTCGCTAGCAGTTTTTAGCAGCCATGCAAACGCATTGTCGCTGCCCACTGGAGAGTGTATATTCACTTTGGAGAAGTGCGAACACTTGAGCAGCAGAGCGCCTGCAAAATCGTTTCAAAATAAGACCAGCACTGTAGTTACACTTCGTGTGCGTTGATTCTAACAACCGAGGGACGGCTTTTGATGTCACACACCCATCCAGCGAATGCCCAGCCACGTCTGCATTTCTTCTGCCACGCCTGCATTTTTCCAAGCACTCCCTGAAAACGGTCAGTTGCCACCCAGAAACGCCCTCTTTCTGTCAATCTCCTTGTGGCCTGTTCTGTGATTGGAATAATCGCTAGAACTAGTGCAAAACCACAATGGACTTTGTACCCGTATGATGCGCATGCACATTACGGAGCATGCGCATGCACAGATTAGCCATTTTTTTTCAACTGATTGCTACGCAGCGAACAACGGCAGCATGCGATCAACTCGGAATGACCCCCTATATACATAGAAACATGGATTTTTACTGCAGGAATTATGGTTAGTTTAGGGGTATCGGTTAGGGTCAACAGAGGTGTAGCTAGGGGTCCAAGCGCCCCTGGCAAAGTAAGGGACTGGCGCCCCCCCTTTCGATAAAGCATTGCAGTCCATTGGCGGTTACCATGTTGGAGCCACAGCAACTGACCCCCTCCCCCACACGCTGCCCTACATCATCGGCTGGGATTCACTGTTGGTGTGAAGCCACTGGGAACAGTCTGGTAGCATTAGCAGCAGTCTGTGTCATAGATAGGGAAGGCAGAAGGTTAACTAGCTAATAGCAGTCTGTTGGCAGCAGAGGCTGGGCGGGGGGCTGAGAATGAGCCAACGCTGATCAGTGTCCAGTCTGCTTAGACAAAAATATTTTGTGATCAGGGCTGGTTCTAGACCAAAGGAGCCAATGGCAAAAATTTCCTTTGGCACCCCCCCCCCCCCACACACATACACACACACACACACACACACACACACACACACACACACACACCAAAAAAGAACATATCCCAGTTTAACATAACGCTATGTGGTGCAAGGTGTGGAGCTGGTCACTTGTATCAGACCTCTGACATTTGCCTTTTCACCCATATTGCATACTTTTTCTTGCAGGTTGTGTCTTAATTCAAGAAGTGTTCTAAGTACTTCAGCTTAGTATCTTTACTGACCCCTCTTTACCCCACACTACATAACTGACCCCTCTATACCCTACACTACATCACTGACCTTTCTATAACCATCACTGCATTACTGACCCCTCTATACAGTACACTGACCTCTATATACCTGCTAGTACATCCCTGATGCCTATATTCCCTAAGCTAAATCCCTGACGCCTCTATTCCCTACGCTACATCCCTGACACCTCTATTCCCTATGCTACATCCCTGACGCCTCTATACCCTACGCTACATCCCTGATGCCTCTATTCCCTACGCTACATTCCTGATGCCTCTATAACCTACGCTACATCCCTGACGCCTCTATACCCTACGCTACATCCCTGACGCCTCTATACAGTACAATGCATTACTGATCCCTCTAGACCATACATCCTCATTACATCAGAGAGATAGTGAAACACTGGAAAAAATAAGGATAAAGTGGACTACAGAAACTGATGCTCTAAACAAAGGAGAGAGAGAGAGAGAAAAGCACAAGGGAAAGTGGGCAATCGGAACACCATAGAGAGAGGAGAGATAGAAATGCCTGAAAAAGTAAAGGGGGTTGGGTATGGCATCCGGCGCTCGGGATTCCAGCAGTCACATGATACCTAATCCTAACCCTCTGGGGGGGTGGCGGATAGGGCTAACCCTCAGGGGGTGGCAGCTAGGACTAACCCCCCCCCCCCTCCTAGTGCCTTCCCTAACACCCGCTCCCCCGGTCCTAACCCTCCCTCCAATACTCGCCTTCGGGATGTTGGCTGTCTGTGTGCCGGCACCAGTCTCCCAAGTGGTGTCAGGATTCCAACATCGGTCAAATGACCGCCGGTATACCGTCTGCCGGGATGGTAAATGTATCCTGAGGACAGGTAGTGAGTGTGGAGGGATAGGTGGTTCAGTAAAATGTAACAGCTCAAACTGCGATCATTCACCGATAAATTGATTTATAGCTCTCCCTTTTTAACCATTGCAGTCATAAAAGCAAGTTTTTTAAACTTTTAAATAAAGCTTGTTAGCATCCCCAGCACACTGTATATGCTGGGAGATGTAGTTCTCAATATGAAAACATTTAATTACTGTATGAACTCTAATTCCCCAACTGAAACCTCTCACAAACACACACTCCTAAATCTAGTACACACACACACACACACACACACACACACACACACACACACACACACACACACACATTTCCCCAGTACTGACTCTCATCACTTCCACACACTGACAACTCCCTCCTGCTCCTCTCCCCACTGACACTGACAGCTCCCTCACAGTCACACACATCCTCCACCCCACCCCACACACACACTGATAGCACACATGCACAAATCCCCCCCTCCTCGACACTAATACCCCTTTCACATCGCACAAATAACCCGGTATCGACACGGCAAATTGCCGTGTCGACACGGGTCAGTGTGCGATGTGAAAGCACTTTCTGTGAATTAGCGGGTCGCCTGACCCGGTAATTCAACCCGGTATAAAAGAAGGATTATACCCGGGTTGATTACCGGGTCAGGTGCGGTGTGAATGGGAGCCGTGTCGATGCGACACGGTTCCCATTCACAGCATAGGGAGAGGCGGCGCAGGAGATGAGCTCATCTCCCAGCGCCGCCTCCACCCCCGCCCCTGCTGCTGCTGCGCCCTCCCGCTGCTATGGCAACCGACCCGGTATATTGCTGGGTCGGAAAGCCTGCAGACGGGAGCAAATGCCGGATCCCACCCGGTAAGGACACGTTTCTTTTACCG
The DNA here is from genome assembly GCF_028390025.1 of Pseudophryne corroboree. NCBI lineage: Eukaryota > Metazoa > Chordata > Amphibia > Anura > Myobatrachidae > Pseudophryne > Pseudophryne corroboree. Next base: position 129,189 of record NW_026970496.1, on the reverse strand, counting down.
GGTGGGATCCGGCATTAGCGATGTGAAAGCGGTATAACTGTCACGGACTGCTTGGGCAGCAGGGGGCAGGCTCTGACTTGAAGTGCTGAAATTCAACAGCTCTCTCGAACTTGCAAGGCATGGCTGTGCAGCTGTCTCCAGCCATCTCCTTGCCCACTGTGTAATTTGTGGCGTTCTCTGATGTTCCCCGCTCTGCCTCTACAACCGGCACATAATGTACAGCAGTGGTGACTCCTGAGTATGGGCCTGGAGAACTCCGCCTACCGGGGGGTAGGGATTAATAATTTCAAAGGGGCAGAGCTAGGAGTGAAGCAGTGGACAGCAGTTGAGGGGCGTTTCAAACTGTAACAGGGTTGGGACAATTTCAGTATCCTTCCCTCACCGTCTAATTGGTCAGTCCCACGCTGATTGCCATAGCGCCCTTTCGAGACTGCAGAACTCTATCCCTTAGCCACGGTTGGCACAGCTGGATGGTGCCCCTGGCAAGTGCCATCCTGGCCAAGGGGTAGATACGCCCCTGAGGGTCAGGGCCAGCAACAGAAATCTCGGGGCCCAGTGCACTGATATCTCTGGGGCCCCCTCAACCCCCCCTTAACTTGGCAGAGGGATCTTTAAAAAAAATGGAGCCTTTGACTCGGACCGTCAGTGAGGCCGGCAGGTGGTTTTCATACTGGGCTATCCAGCTCTTCGGTGGCGGTGGCAGGGACATTCAGAAAAGGGCCAGCACAGCAACATGCATAATAATGGCAATACAGTATGGACCACAGGGACTGGACAAAGTGATGGGGTAAAAGGAGGGGGGAGGGTTTAGTTGGCCTGTTAATTGTTTTCCTGCTTAAATTGAGCAGTTGGTGGATACACTTTAAAAAGCAATATTGGCACTGTGGCCCCATTATTTCTGTTCTTAATACTTGGAGCCCTGAACAAGTGTCCCCTTTGTCCCCCCTGTCACCGGGCCTGTTCAGGCGTTACCTATGGAGAAGCTGCGACATGACATCCTAGGACACGATACTGCACCATGCATCACCATTATATTTCAGTGTGCCTTGTCAATATTTAAATCTTGTTCTGTGTGACGTGAGTTGTAAATGGTTGAAAATCTCTGTGCTACAGTATCGTCACCATGTAGTTATAACAACACCGCAAAACCACCAAAAGACGTGTTTTGGTAGAGGGACTGCTGGAGGGGCCCATTGGGGCCCCCAGTTTGCTACCCCACCCCAGTATACCTGTGCTGTAGCCAGTGGAAGGGGCACTATCTTCCCGGTGATCTCTTCGGGAAGATGGTGCCGCACATAGAAAGCAAAGACTCTGGCTGCACTCTCCTGCCCTCGCTCTAAGCAAGGTGATCGGGCCACAAAAGGACCCCTGTCGGACCCCGGCCTGTGGGCCACAAAAGGATGCATTGGGGGCGGCATGCGGCCCATGGGATTGACACCCCTGCCCTAGAGTATCAAAATTTGTTTCACGGCACCCCTAGGCCAAAGTTTTTTTTATTGAGAAATTCAGAAAAAAATATAAAATTAAGTAAATTGTGTTTATAGCATGTCATCCTCAGGTTCAGTTATGTTGTGAGGGAATGGTTTTGCCAATTTAATAAAGTATAAATAATTTTAATTGGTCCTGGACCACCAAACTATGCTACCAGTGCAAGAACCCCAGTTTGGAAACTACTGCCATAAAATAAACCTTTTTTGTTTTTTTTAAACTACATGTAATACACCTTAGATCTCAGTTCCTAAAAGGTTTTAAACCCGTGCATACAGTAAACTACACATATTTAAAAATCCTACACCGGGCACAAGTGCTCACGGGCCAATTTCATGGCAGTCTCGGATAGGAGGGCATTGTGGATTCACCAAGGGAATGCTGATGCTGACTCCAAGAAGAAAGGGAGTCTCTTCCCTATGAAGGTGAAGCCTTGTTTGGCGACGGCCTAGTTAATTTGATCTCGGCAGCTCCCGCAGGTAAGTCATCCTTCTTGCCCTATGTTCCCTCTCAACGGATGAAGACGCATCATTATCTGACGCAGTCATTTCGGCCCAATAGATATGCAAGAAGTTAAGATTCCCCTTTCTTTGCAGGTAGAGGAAGGAAAAGAGAGAAGAGGTCTGTAGCCTCTTCAAGATCGCAGGAGCAGAGATCGTCCTCTGCTTCTGCCAAATCCACTGCATGACGCTGGGGCTCTCTTGCAGGAGCCCGCACCAGTGGGGGGCACGTCTAAAACTCTTCAGTCAGTTCTAGATTCATTCGGACCTGGACTCGTGGGTTTTACAAATAGTGTCCCAAGGGTACAAACTGGGGTTTCAAGACGTTCCCCCTCACCGATTGTTCAAATCAGCCTTAGTCAGCAGGGAGAAGGTTTTTATTCAAGCCTCTTCGTGGTCCAGAAGCCGGACGGCTCAGTCAGACCAATCTTAAATCTGAAATCCCTTAATTTCTACCTAAAGAAATTCAATTTCAAGATGGAATCTCTCAGGGTAGTGATCTCCAGTCCGGGGGATAAAGGAGATTTCATGGTTTTGGTAGACATAAAGGATGCCTACTTATATGTTCCCATTTAGCCACTGCATCAAGCTACCTGAGGTTTGCAATTCAGGATTGTCATTACCAATTTCAGACGTTGCCGTTTGGTCTGTCCACGGCTCCGAGGATTTTCACCAGGGTGATGGCGGAAATGATGGTCCTCCTTCGCAAGCAAGGAGTCACAATTATCCCGTACTTGGATGATCTCCTGATAAAGGCGAGATCCAGGGACCAGTTGGTGCAAAACATCTACTCTCCCTGACAGTTCTTCAACAACATGGTTGGCTCCTAAACTTGCCAAAATCGCAGTTGGTCCCAATGACGCGGTTGTTGTTTTTGGGAGTGATACTGGACACAGAAGAGGTTTTCTTCTAGTGGAAAGGCTCTGGAGATCCAGAGTTTGGTCAAACCAGCAAGAGTGTTAATCCATCAATGCATTCAGTTGCTGGGGAAGATGGTTGCGGCCTACGAGGCCATTCAGTTTGGCAGGTTCCATGCCAGAGTGTTCAAGTGGGACCTGTTGGACAAGTGGTCCGGATCCCACCTACACATGCACCGGAGGATAATCCTGTCTTCCAAGACCAGAATCTCACTCCATTGGTGGCTGCACAGTTCTCACCACCTAGAGGGGCGATGGTTCAGGATCCAGGACGGGATCCTAGGGACCACGGATGCAACCCTCCGAGGCTGGAGAGCAGTCACACAGGGGGAAAACATCCAAGGAAGATGGTCAAGTCTTCCTTGGATGTTTTCATCTCCACATAAATGTTCTGGAGTTAAGGGCCATTTAATAACTGCAGACACAGTACGCACTGGGACGGGTGCCCAGCATCCTCTACGGACTAAGAGAAAAGGATTTACCGGTAGGTATTAAAATCCTATTTTCTCTAACGTCCTAGAGGATGCTGGGGACTCCGTAAGGACCATGGGGATAGACGGGCTCCGCAGGAGACATGGGCACTTTAAGAAAGACTTTAGTTCTGGGTGTGCACTGGCTCCTCCCTCTATGCCCCTCCTCCAGACCTCAGTTTGATACTGTACCCAGTGGAGACTGGGTGCTTTTCAGGAGCTCTCCTGAGCTTTCTGACAGAAAGTATTTTGTTAGGTTTTTAATTTTCAGGGAGCACTGCTGGCAACAGACTCCCTCATCGAGGGACTGAGGGGAGAGAAGCAGCCCTACTATCTGAGTTGCAAGGTCCTGCTTCTTAGGCTACTGGACACCATTAGCTCCAGTGGGATTGGTACGCAGGATCTCACCCTCGCCGTCCGTCCCAGAGCCGCGCCGCCGTCCCCCTCGCAGAGCCGGAAGATAGAAGCCGGGTGAGTATGAGAAGAAAATAAGACTTCAGAGGCGGCAGAAGACTTCATGATCTTCACTGAGGTAACGCACAGCACTGCAGCTGTGCGCCTTTGCTCCCATACACCTCACATACTCCGGTCACTGTAAGGGTGCAGGGCGCAGGGGGGGCGCCCTGGGCAGCAATATAAACCTCTTTCGCAAAAATATAACATATATACAGCTGGGCACTTTATATATGTATAAGCCCCCACCAATTTTACAGTTTAAGCGGGACAGAAGCCCGCCTCCGAGGGGGCGGGGCTTCTCCCTCAGCACTCACCAGCGCCATTTTTTCTCCACAGCACCGCTGAGAGGAAGCTCCCCGGACTCTACCCTGCTTATACCACGTTAGACAAGAGGGTTGAAAAGAGGGGGGGGGGCACAAAATTCGCAAATTACATACAGCAGCACTACTGGGCAAACATTAAGTTACTGTTTTATTCCTGGGTTATATAGCGCTGGGGGGTGTGCTGGCATACTCTCTCTCTGTCTCTCCAAAGGGCCTTGTGGGGAAACTGTCTTCAGAAAAAGCATTCCCTGTGTGTGTAGTGTGTCGGTACACGTGTGTCGACATGTCTGAGGAAGAAGGCTATATTAGAGAGGAGCGGGAGCAAATGAATGTGGTGTCTCCGCCGACAGCTGATTGGATGGATATGTGGAATGTTTTAAATGCTAGTGTAAACTCATTGCACAAAAGATTAGACAAGGCAGAAGCTTTGGGACAGTCAGGATTTAAACCCATGCCTGATCCTATGTTGCAGGGACTGTCAGGGTCTCATAAGCGCCCACTATCCCAGATTGTTGACACAGATACCGACACGGATTCTGACTCCAGTGTCGATTACGATGATGCAAAGTTACAGCCAAAATTGGCAAAATCCATTCGATTTATGATTATGGCAATAAAAGATGTTTTGCACATCACAGAGGAACCCCCTGTCGCTGACAAGAGGGTACATATGTACAAGGGAAAGAAGCCTGAGGTAACCTTTCCCCCCTCACACAAGCTGAACGAGTTATGTGAAAAAGCTTGGGAATCTCCAGATAAAAGACTGCAGATTTCCAAAAGGATTCTTATGGCGTATCCTTTCCCATCAACGGATAGGTTACGATGGGAATCCTCCCCTAGGGTGGACAAAGCATTAACACGCTTATCCAAGAAGGTAGCCCTCCCGTCCCAGGATACGGCTACCCTCAAAGAGTGTGCTGACCGCAAACAGGAGATTACCCTGAAGTCCATTTATACACATTCAGGTACCTTACTCAGACCGGCAATTGCGTCGGCCTGGGTGTGTAGTGCTGTAGCGGCATGGACAAATACCTTATCTGAGGGGATGGATAGCCTAGACAAGGATACTATTTTATTGACCCTGGGGCATATAAGAGATGCTGTCCTATATATGTGTGTATGCAAACTACAGGTGGTGCTGCAGGGCCCACACCCTTTTACTTGTCTTGTAGAGCAGCTCTGAAGCTGTTACAGTGCCCAGCTGCTGCAAGAAATCAGCTTGAATGCTTCAGGGGCTTGGGCATGGCCAACATGAGCCCCACACCGAAGGAGGGTGGGGGTGTTTAATGCAAACTTGGGGTTATCCAAGCGCCGCAAAAGGCCGCCATGCCCTGCATGCCCCTTTTCTCTTTTCATATACAGATGAGGGTTCCAGCCAACTTTGGCCCACTGCTTGGATGACATCACCGTATGCAAATCCGTCTGCTGCAGACCTTCCCCCAGGAATGCTTGCAATAGTTGTTGCATATGGTTTAATGTCTGAGGGTGCTTCAGTATTAGGCAGCCTTCTGCCCTCCCATGTTCATCTGAAAAGATGTGGTCTCCCTGCAGTTGTTGTCCCCAGACGAGAGTTCCCTTGTGCTTCCTCAGTTAAATCTCCTTAACTTGACGGGGGGGTGCCCGAGCAGCCGCCCTCCCCAGCCCTATCCCAACACATACTTATCTTGCATATGAGATCTCTTGATCATGAAGATAGTTCTCACAGGTTGAGGTTCATCCTGGCCCCGCTCCCCGCTGGAGATCGCTGATGGGGACAGCAGCGGGGCTTCAGCAGAAGGGTGAGTATGTGTGGCCAGAGACCTCCCTTCCCATGTGCAGGCCTGCAGAGTCTGCCGCGCAGGATGGGGCATGTGGCACTCTCTGTTATGCACACCAGTGCCTGCAGGAAAGTACTAGTGTCAGAACTGTTATGCACTCCAGTGTCTGCAGGAATGTACTGGTTCTTTGAACTGTTATGCATAACAAATGGACTCACAGACAAACTGGGGAATATGACATAACGTACACAGAAGGTGATAGGGTAACAAAATACACACACAGTGAACAGAGAAGCCCAGAGGCTAAGGAACTGGGTATCTCCCTTGTATTAGAACTGCTCAGATGTAAAAAGCAAGATGTTGTGTTTTAATACGTAGAGAACCCGAAATGCTGTTGCTAAGGGCAACAGCAAAACCCTAAAGGGTTACCAACGGGTGTGGCAGTAAACTCCTTGGTCAGAGATGGAATGATAGACACAAGGAGAGCCTCCACAATCCTGATTCTCACTTGCAGTGCACAGGTTTAAGCTTACTGCCACTAAACTGACCCCTGACACCTAGCACAGTGAGACAGGATTAGACAGGCAAGTGTTAGAATACAGCCGCAAACTTGCTAAGTTCACAGAGTAATAACAGAACCCCAGCAAGCTAAACGACTGACTCCAGTCTTACTGCTAGGTCTGGATTGGCAGAGTGTAATACCAAATCCCCAGGCCTATTTGCAGTAAGCAACAAACAAATACAAAGCTACACAGTACTGACTAACCAACAGAGATTCAGCAGCATCTGCTTACCCTGAAAAGAGGCCTTATAAAGCAGGTGCTGTCCACGCCCCACTCAGACCTCACAGACTGTGAGCACAAAAACCAGCACCGGATCCCCTGCCGTGCACAGAGCCTATAACCACTGCACAGCAAAAGACCCGAACCGGAGTATCAGCTGCGCTCAGGTTACTCCACTAGCACTTGTCTCCCGGTTGCCATGACGACGTGGCAGCACAGGGCAGGAGACCCTAACAGTACCCCCCCTCTGACGAGGGGTCAAAGAACCCCTACCACCGGGTTTATCGGGGAACTTCGAGAAGAAAGAGCGTATCAGTCTGGGGGCATGAAGATCACAACTGCGCACCCACGACCGCTCCTCCGGGCCATACCCCTTCCAGTGCACCAAAAATGACAGCCGACCCCGAACCACCTTGGAGTCAAGAATCCTTTCAACAACAAACTCCCTCTGGCCACGTATCAGAAGAGGGGAAGGTCTTCCACTGGAAGAAGGATTACTAATCGCCCGTTTTAAAAGGGAACAATGAAATGTTTTATTGATACCCAGAGAACGGGGCAGATCTAACTGAAATGCCACCGGATTGATAACCCTGGTGATCTTATAAGGGCCGATGAACCGGGGCCCTAACTTATGAGATGGCTGTCTCAACTTCAAATTCTTGGTAGACAACCAGACGAAGTCTCCTAATTTGAAGCTGCAGGGTCTTTTCCGCTTATCAAAAACCCTTTTGGTCACTAATGACACAGATACAAGGGCTTTCTTCACTTTCCGCCAAATACCTCTAAGGACCGAAACCACAGAGGAACCACCAGGCGTGGAGTCCAGGGGGTCAAAAGAATTGGCCTTAGGATGATGCCCATACACACAAAGGAAGGGAGAGATCCCTGTAGCAGAGTGAGCCGCGTTGTTATAGGCAAACTCCGCCATGGACAGATGAGCAACCCAGTCAGTCTGACACTTGGAGACATAACACCTGAGGAACTGCTCCAAGGACTGGTTCACCCTTTCAGTCTGCCCATTAGACTGCGGATGGTAGCCTGACGACAAGCTGACAGAAATCTGGAGATCGGAACAAAATGCCCTCCAGAATTTGGCCACAAACTGGGATCCGCGGTCAGAGACCACATCAAGTGGCAACCCGTGGAGACGCACAACATGCAGCATAAATAATTCAGACAGGCGTCTGGCTGATGGCAGCCCAACCAGTGGAACGAAGTGCGCCATCTTCGAAAACCTGTCAACGACAACCCAGATGGCTGTCATCCCCGAGGATTTGGGCAAGTCCACCACAAAATCCATTGAAATGTGGGTCCATGGCTTAGATGGGATAGAGAGTGGATGTAATGGGCCAACAGGAACCCCTCTAGGAGTCTTATTTCGGGCACAGATGTCACATGCCCGAACCCACTGATCCACATCCTTAGCCACCGAGGGCCACCACACCGCCCTAGATAGCAACTCCCGAGTTCTGGCAATACCCGGGTGACCTGCCGACTTCTTGGCATGGAATTCCAGGAACACTCGCTGTCTTAACCTAGGAGGCACAAACAAAAGACCTACCGGAAGGTCTGGAGGAGCCTGCTCCTGTGCTCTAAGGACTAATGATAAGAGGTCCTGGGTAATGCCCACTTTAATACATGATGGGGAAACAATGGGCAACGGCTCCTCGGTGGTCTCCTGGATTGGAGCAAAACTCAGCGAGAGCGCATCAGCCTTGATGTTTTTTGACCCAGGGCGATATGTTATCAAAAAATTAAAGCGAGCAAAAAACAAAGCCCATCGTGCCTGCCTGGCATTGAGACGCTTCGCTGACTCTAAATATGCCAGATTCTTATGGTCAGTGAGAATTGAGACCACAAACTTAGCCCCCTCAAGCCAGTGTCTCCACTCCTCGAGTGCATCCTTAATAGCCAACAATTCCCGGTTACCCACGTCATAATTCATCTCGGCAGGCAAAAATTTACGGGAAAAGTAAGCACAGGGATGAAGGCGATTATCAGACACTCCCATCTGAGAAAGCACTGCCCCAATACCCATCTCAGAGGCATCCACCTCCACCACAAAAGGACGCTCTGGATCTGGGTGTCGCAGCACCTTGGCCGAAACAAATGCCCTTTTGAGACGGGCAAAAGCCGCTTTAGCCTCACAAGACCAGTGAGCAACATCCGCCCCTTTCTTAGTGAGTGCCACCAAGGGCGCCACTATAGACGAAAATCCAGCGATAAATCGTCTATAAAAATTCGCAAAGCCCAGGAAACGCTGAAGCACCTTCAAACTAGTGGGCTGCACCCAATCCAGGACTGCCTGTACCTTGGAACCCTCCATTTGGAAACCTTCTGGGGAGATAATATATCCTAGAAATGCGATTTGCTGAACTTCAAATTCGCACTTCTCCAGCTTCGCCCCAAGCCGGTGGTCTCTGAGTTTCTGGAGGACTAAGCGTACATGCTTCCGATGTTCCTCCAGGGAATGGGAGAAGATTAGGATGTCATCTAAGTATACAACTAAGAATCTATCCAAATATTCCCTGAGCACATCATTCATGAAATCCTGGAAGACTGCCGGGGCATTACAGAGCCCAAAAGGCATCACCAAATATTCATAATGCCCTGAGTGGGTATTAAAGGCAGTCTTCCATTCATCCCCCTCTCTTATTCGGATTAGATTGTACGCACCGCGTAGGTCAATCTTAGAAAAAATGGTGGCAGTACGAAGCTGGTCAAACAAGACCGAAATGAGAGGCAGTGGGTATGAGTTTTTAATCGTGATACGGTTCAATTCCCTGAAGTCGATGCAGGGTCGCAACGAACCGTCCTTTTTACCCACGAAGAAGAACTCCGACCCAACTGGAGACTGTGAAGGTCTGATAAATCCCTTAGCCAAGTTCTCCTGAATGTACTCTGCCATAGCCTGAGTCTCAGGACGTGACAGGGAGTACAACCTGCTCTTGGGAAGCTTAGCATTTGGCAACAAATCAATGGCACAGTCATAGGGGCGATGGGGAGGTAGTACCTCTGCAACTTTTTTGGAGAACACGTCCGCAAAATCTGCATAACACCCTGGCAATCCTGGCAAACTTAGCTGCGAGAGCCTGACTGGAAGGCTCAAGCAACTCCTGAAACAATCAGTACCCCAACTAAGAATCTCCCCAGAGACCCAGTCAAATTGAGGATTGTGGGCCCTTAACCAGGGTAACCCCAACACCAATGGGGCAAAAGTACAGACAGTCACATAAAAGGACAATTTTTCAGAGTGTGTGGCTCCAATAAACAAAGAAATCTGGCTAGTGCAAGAGGTAATTTTACCTTGGGATAATGGTTCCCCGTTTAACCCACAAATCTCAATTTCCGATGCCAAGGGTACTAAGGGAACAGAGTGTTTTAGGGCGAATTGGCGGTCCATAAAAACCCCGTCGGCCCCACTGTCCACAAAGGCCTCAGTCTTGACAGTTTGACCGAGGATCTTCAAGGTCACCGGAATGATAAAAGTCTTCTTGGGAAATTCTGACTTCTGGCCTGACAGGATATTTCCCATCACCCTCAGGCCCTGAAGTTTTCCGGCTTTTCTGGGCATGATACTACCACATGACCTTTATTCCCACAGTACAAACACAACCCCTGCTGTCTCCTCCGCGTCTTCTCACGCGAGGAGAGGCGGGTAGCCCCAATCTGCATAGGCTCCTCAGAAAATTCCTCAGAGTCTGAGGTTCCCTTGGGAAGGAAGGAAATCTCAGTCTCCCTTTCAAGCCTACGCTCTCTCAGCCGTCTATCCACCCGGATGGATAACTGCATGAGCTGATCCAAGCTATCAGGCAAGGGATATTGTACCAGTTGGTCCTTTATCTGGTTAGAAAGACCTCTTCGGTACTGGTGTCTCAGGGCTGGGTCATTCCACTGGGTATCATGGGCCAACCTCCGAAACTCCGTACAGTAAACCTCAACTGGCCTTCGCCCTTGCTTAAGGATCGAAATCTGAGCCTCGGCTGAGGCCGTCTTGTCAGGGTCATCATACAACATGCCCAGTGCCGTAAAAAAAGCATCAACACTTTTAAGCGACGGACAGTCAGGCTGCAACCCATATGCCCAGACCTGTGGGTCTCCTTGTAGCAAGGAAATCACTATGCCCACCCGCTGAATCTCCGACCCAGAAGACTGAGGCCTAAGCCGGAAGTATAGCTTGCAGCTCTCCTTGAAACAAAAGAACTGCGAGCGATCTCCAGAAAAACGATCCGGGAGATTTACTTTCGGCTCCTTAACCCCTGCAGGTGCTGCTGCTGCGGGAGCTCCGCCAGCAGCCTGGGAGGTGTGCATTTTAATGGACAAATCATTAAATTGCCGAGTCAGGACCTGCACCTGATCGACCACCTGTTGCAACGTATTTTGAGGGGTATGCTCCATATTCCCACAAAATTTCAACAGGAGTATTAGGCTGCTGAATATGTTATGCACACCAGTGCCTGCAGGAAAGTACTAGTGTCAGAACTGTTATGCACTCCAGTGTCTGCAGGAATGTACTGGTGTTTGAACTGTTATGCAAAACAAATGGACTCACAGACAAACTGGGGAATATGACATAACGTACACAGAAGGTGATAGGGTAACAAAATACACACACAGTGAACAGAGAAGCCCAGAGGCTAAGGAACTGGGTATCTCCCTTGTATTAGAACTGCTCAGATGTAAAAAGCAAGATGTTGTGTTTTAATACGTAGAGAACCCGAAATGCTGTTGCTAAGGGCAACAGCAAAACCCTAAAGGGTTACCAACGGGTGTGGCAGTAAACTCCTTGGTCAGAGATGGAATGATAGACACAAGGAGAGCCTCCACAATCCTGATTCTCACTTGCAGTGCACAGGTTTAAGCTTACTGCCACTAAACTGACCCCTGACACCTAGCACAGTGAGACAGGATTAGACAGGCAAGTGTTAGAATACAGCCGCAAACTTGCTAAGTTCACAGAGTAATAACAGAACCCCAGCAAGCTAAACGACTGACTCCAGTCTTACTGCTAGGTCTGGATTGGCAGAGTGTAATACCAAATCCCCAGGCCTATTTGCAGTAAGCAACAAACAAATACAAAGCTACACAGTACTGGCTAACTTTCATGAACTGACTAACCAACAGAGATTCAGCAGCATCTGCTTACCCTGAAAAGAGGCCTTATAAAGCAGGTGCTGTCCACGCCCCACTCAGACCTCACAGACTGTGAGCACAAAAACCAGCACCGGATCCCCTGCCGTGCACAGAGCCTATAACCACTGCACAGCAAAAGACCCGAACCGGAGTATCAGCTGCGCTCAGGTTACTCCACTAGCACTTGTCTCCCGGTTGCCATGACGACGTGGCAGCACAGGGCAGGAGACCCTAACACTCTCCCTCCCAGGGGCTCTTCCAGATGTAGCTCCTCAGCAGTATTTTTCCCGGGCTGCGCGGCGCTCTCCCCGACTGGCATCCACCCTGGAACACTGCCTTCCTCAACGCAACATCAGCAGGGGGCCCTGGCCTCATCACCATCCCAGGTCTTTCTCATGTATGTATCATGTATGTGTGTGTGATATATGTATGAATCATATATGTTTGTGATATATATATATATATATATTCCATAGACAAAAAACCTTACGGTTTCACATGTCCCATTAAGGCTTCTTAGACATGATCGAAATTTCAGAAACCTGTTGTAACTCTTCCACTCAAACTCCAAAAAGCAATGAAATTCCGATCATTAAGGCTGACGCCTTAATGGACGTGTTCCTTGCGCAATACAGATATGGTATGCCATCACAGCCTGTGGGTAAGTGCAGATTCAGCACTCTCACGGAGTGAGATTGCTGTCACTCACACAATGGTGGAGCTGCTAATTCACAGATTTGTGTGCTCATTGGAATACACACATGCAGTCTATGCAACTGAAGGTCTGAGCAGTTTTGTGGTGCTCCCATCCCACACAGTGCCCACAACCATCCCATTCAGTCAACACAACAAAGCCACCTTGTTACAACATCCTTCTAACTCCATACATCCATCTCACTTAGTATACACATTTAGCTCCCTCAAACATCTTGGTTAATTGCTAAACTATAATACCCCATCTACGGTCTATGCATCTACACTTACTTCCCCTATACACCCCCATGCTGCCCGGTCTTCCCCAATCCCTACTGCTGTGTTCTCCCATCTGTGCTAGTCTGTACTAACTTATCTGTACCATCTGTCTTTCCCCACCTGTGCATTGTCTGTACCACCGTTTCCTTCTCTCTGTGCTGCTCAGTGTTTCATTCTTCAACGTCACTCTGCCTCCTCCAGTACATGGCACACTGTCTTCTCTCCCATCTGCACCAGTTTTCTACCCATCCATGCCAGTGTTTTCAACCCATCTGCACCATTTCCCCCATCTGCACCGCTCTGTCTCCCTTCCCATACTTGCTGCTTAATCTACCCCCTATCCACACCACTCTTACCCTATTCATGTAGCTGACATCCTGAAGGTAAATTTAGTGGATCCTGCGCTCTTGGCAGGGGGATAACCGCCACAGCCCACCCCCCAGTGGTCCGGAAACGCCTCCGTTGTGCAGACCATGCCCTGCCAATGGCATTCTAACGCTGTTTGCACGCCCCCCTCCTTCCCCGCAACCACCTCTGCCTATCAATCAGGCAGGGTGATAGCATCTCACTGGGCTCCTGGGGTACGCACGCACCTCACAAACTAATTCAGACTGCAATCGCTGCTGCTGCTGCGGTCTGAATTACCCCCTGTGTTTCTCTGTCCCCCCCATTAGTGCTGCTTAGTGTTCCCTCTATCCACACACTTCTGTTCCCCCATCCACACCGCTCTCCTCCCTCCAATCAACAACACTCTTACCTCATCTGAGCAGCTTTGTCTTCCGCTCAGACCTTCAGTTGCATAGACTGCATGTGTGTATTCCAATGAGCACACAAATCTGTGAATTAGCAGCTCCACCATTGTGTGAGTGACAGCAATCTCACTCTGTGAGAGTGCTGAATCTGCACTTACCCACAGGCTGTGATGGCATACCATATCTGTATTGCGCAAGGAACACGTCCATTAAGGCGTCAGCCTTAATGATCGGAATTTCATTGCTTTTTGGAGTTTGAGTGGAAGAGTTACAACAGGCTTCTGAAATTTCGATCATGTCTAAGAAGCCTTAATGGGACATGTGAAACCGTAAGGTTTTTTGTCTATGGAATTTCATCGCTTTTTTTAAATTTATTTTTTTTATTCAGAAATGTAAAATTTCACTTAAAGAATAAACATTTGATTTTTTAAATGTTTAATGAAAATGTTCGTATAACATCACTGTTCTGTGCAAAATTATTTTATTAACCAAACCAAATTGTTTAAGGTCCGTACACACTTAACGATTTAATGAGCGACATCGCTCATTTTATCGTTAAGTGTGTATGCAGCCAGCGACAAACGATGCGCGGCCCCGCGGGTCGGCAACAATCTTCGCTGTCGGTAGGGCATGCAGGAAGGATGTGGACTGTCGTCCATGACCTTCATGCAGGGCTGGCGGGGGCGTGACGTCACTGAGCGATATGAGCGGTCATATCGCTCAGTGTGTACAGTCGGCCGCCGGCCGGCCCGGGAGGGGAAACATTAGACGATGTAGCTCACAGAGCGACATCGTTTAATGTGTACGGGCCTTTAGACTTTGGTCAAAATATTTTGCTGCCTTTGCAGCTGATGCAGGGAGGGGGGTAGGCGGCAGCAGCCTGTAACTGAGGCTGGAGGTAGGCGTGAAATGCATTGCTTGTACGTGTGAGTGCGTGGTGTCAGGTGCTGCGCGTGTATATGTGTGTGTGTGTCAGGTGCTGCCTGTGTATGTGTGTGTCAGCTCCTGTGTGTATGTGTGTGTCTGGTGCTGCGTGTATATATGAGTGTGTCTGATGGTGCGTGTGTATGCGTCAGCTGCCGCACGTGTGTGTGTGTGTGTCAGGTGTTGCGGGTGTATATGTGTGTGAGTATCAGGTGCTCCACGTGTGTACAAGTGTATGTCTGGTGCTGTGCATGAATACGTATGTCTGTGTCAGGTGATGCGCGTGTACATGAGTGTGCGTCAGGTGCTGCGCGTGTACATGAGTGTGCATTAGGTGCTGCGCGTGTACATGAGTGTGCGTCAGGTGCTGTGTGTGTACATGAGTGTGCGTCAGGTGCTGCGCGTGTACATGTGTGTGCGTCAGGTGCTGCGCGTGTACATGTGTGTGCCTCAGGTGCTGCACGTGTCTATGTGTGTGTGAGTAAGGCACTGCGTGTGTATGTGTGTGTCTGATGGTGTGCGTGTATATGTATGTGTCAGGTGCTGCGTGTATATGCATGTGTCAGGTGCTGCGTGTATATGCATGTGTCAGGTGCTGCGTGTATATGCATGTGTCAGGTGCTGCATGTTTATTTTATTGTGTCTGATGGTACGTGTGTGTGTCAGGTGCCGCACGTGTATATGTGTGTGTGTCAGGTGTTGCGCGTGTATGTGTGGGTCAGGTGCTGCATGTTTATTTTATTGTGTCTGATGCTACGTGTGTGTGTGTCAGGTGCCGCACGTGTATGTGTGTGTGTCAGGTGTTGCGCGTGTATGTGTGGGTCAGGTGCTGCATGTTTATTTTATTGTGTCTGATGCTACGTGTGTGTGTGTCAGGTGCCGCACGTGTATGTGTGTGTGTCAGGTGTTGCGCGTGTATGTGTGTGTCAGGTGCCGCGCGTGTATGTGTGTGTCAGGTGCCGTTCCCCTTCTTCCCATCCCAGCTCTCTCTGTAGAATACAGCTCTGCACCCAGAGAGAGGGAAAGACTAGGGGGCTGATCACTGCACTGCTCACTTTTTGGTCATGAGTTCGGCCTCCTGTTTCTTCCAGTGCTGTGTTCCTGCAGCCTAGCCCTCCCTGTTGTGCCAGAGAATCAGCCCTTCCTTCCCCTGACAGAGAGAGAGAGCCCGAGGCAGAGACACTCTTCCCGTAGCTGGCCTACCCCCAGTACTTCAGCACTGGCCATGCGGCAGTCAACAAAGGAGACCAGCAGGGGGTTCTGGCAGCATCAGCTGTGGCCGCAGCTGGATCGGGGAGGCCTGCAGTGTCTGAGGTGGGCAACACTTCCTCCGCCGCTGTCACCTTCCCCTGCCGGAGAGAAAGCCAGAGACATACCCTTCCCGCAGCTGGGATACCCCTAGTACCTCAGCGCTGGACAGGCAGAAGTCTATGGAGGGGACCGGCAGGGGTTTCGGGCCGCAGCAGTTGCAGCGGCCGCAGTCAGATCAGGGAGGCCTGCAGGGTCAGAACTGGGCAGCACTTCCACCAACACTGTCACCTCTGTGCTGGGCATGTACACCAGTCCGTACGGACGGAGGTGTCCACAACAGGCAGCAGTATAATGAGTCAGACAAACTCATTACACGCTGCCCACTGCTGCGCCGCATGCCCTCGATGGAGGAAGCCTAGATGCGGTCCCCAGCGGCAGCGAGGGAGAAGGGTGATCACATCACCCTTCAACCCGGCACCTCACAATCAGCTGGGGATCTGCAGTAGCTTCATCTCTCTCTTCCTCTCCCTCTCTGACAGCACAGCAGCCCCTCTGGGTCCCATGTAGCTCTGCCCCCCTGCTCACAGTTCACTCGGCCTCTCCTGATTAAAAAGAAAATAAGAGCCTGACCTGCTGCTCAGATGCGAGGGGACGGGCGGTAGGTCCTCTGTGAGTACACTACACAGTCAAAATTAACTCTGACTCCTCACAACAGTGTGGACTGCAGGCGACGTCAGATGCCAATTTGGGTGTGCTTGCCGCACTACCTGCCCATCAAGCCCAACGTGGCATTTTGTATTAGGAACCCTATAACAGCATTCCGACATCCCTCCCTATGACGCTGCCATCCATACACTGCCGCTCTCATACATCCGTACACCGCCACTCTCATACATCCGCACACTGCCGCTCTCACACAACTGTACACTGTTGCTCTCATACATCCATACACTGCCGCTCTCATACATCCGTACAACCCCGCTCTCATACATCCGTACAACCCCGCTCTCATACATCCGTACAACCCCGCACTCTTACAGCCGCACTCTTACAGCCGTGCTCTTACAGCCGCACACTGCCGCACTCTTACAGCCGCACACCGCCGCACGCATACAGCCGCACACCATCGCACTCATACAGCCGCACACCGACGCAGTTATACAGCCGTACATTGCCGCTCTCATACATCCGCACACTGCCGCTCACATCTATACATACATAGCCTCCATACATCTACACATCCAATCCCCGCGCAAGGGAACACTGAAATCACTATCACTTTTCCCCGGGGTGTGACCACAGCCAGCCACTACTCCGGCCACCTTCTTGTGACACCAAAATGCATCTTACCTATCATCAGGGTGGTGCTGCTGCTGGGGGCAGGTTGCTGCCTCAGTCTCCTAGTTGGTGCTGCGATTGGAGGGGGTACTGCTTCCCTGTGCTGCCACTGTCTCCCGGATCATCGTGCCGCTGGCTGAATTGCAGCTTGACGCTACTGCTGCCGGGAATAACAGCTTCCTGACTGTTGTTGCTGGTGGCTGCCTACTGCTCATTGCCGCCGGAACACTGACCGGCTCGGCAGTGATGCTGGCGGAGGAGTAGTGGCGGTGGGGTGGTGCCTGCTCCCTTCCCTCGAGCATGCCGCAGTGTAAAAAAATAAATAATAGAGAGCATACCAGGGTGAGAGTCTGTATGGATCACAGTGATTACACGGGGCACAGCATAAGGACACCTTGCTGTGAGGGGCTCTGCCCACACAGATTGCTGCACCCTCTCTGATGTCAGCCGCTGCCCTCTCGTTCTCTGGGCGGCCAGTTCCAGTGTGAGGTAGGAGAGGAAGAGAACACACAGGTTTTAGGCGCCGTGGTCCGCGATGTCCTCGCGGCCCGGCGCCTAGCAACTAGGGACGCCGAGCGTGCTAGCCGCCGGCTCCCTAGCAATGCTAGGACGCCGGGCGCGCTGAGCCGCCTGGACCCTAGCAACGGGGACGCCACGGACGGACTGCGCTCCCCTTGCAGGGTCAATCAAGTGAACTACACACACACACTTGTCTTCTGGTCGTGCAGCAAGGCAGCTGCACGGCATTGTGCTAATCAGGCTCTGAACTACTGATTGAAGGACTCCCTGCTAAATACCTTCTCAGTGCTTCACACAGACGCTGGTAATAGCTTCCTGCATGCTGCTTTGGTTTGCTGACGTCTGTTCCAGTTCTGCTGTGTCCGGTCATTCCTGTCCTCAGAGTTCCTGAATCTTAGTGTTGTCATCTCTTCCCAAGGAGTCTTCCAGTCCTCATTTACCCGCAACAGTCGCTAGAGGATCTCGTGTGGTTTTCGTGAGTGGCGGCTCTGCCGCGTGCTGCGGCCTAGGCCGCTTTATTTTGTATTCTGTGTTGGTGCATTTGCGGAGGTTTACGCTCCCACACTCCTCTCCGGAACTCGCCGGTGCCGGGTAGAAGAGTGGACAAGTGGGTATTTTGGTTGTCCTTTTCCCTGGCGGTTTTCCGCACATACTCTAGTTTAAAGTTAGTTTTGAGCCCCTGGCTTTGTTGTTTAGTAGAGGGCCCCTTGTTATCACCCTGTCTCGGATTTCTCTTTGTCTCCCATTAAGACCTGAGGGGGCATCGGAGTTGGGCAGACGTAATCCGCCCTTCAAACGCGGCTGCCATGGGCCCAAGCAACCATAGTCTCGCAAGAGATTTCTGACAGCACGGGCGAGACAACGGAGATAGGGCGCCAGGGGCTATTCCCGTTCCCACTCCCTTTCCAAGCATTACGTTCCAGTACTCAGGTCCTTGCTATAAGATATCCCCAGACCAGAGTATTGGAATCATAACAGGAGAGCAGCCCTGATATATAACAGAGGTGGAAGTTCTATAGGCAGCAGAGACGGAGACCAGCCAGCCAGTCTCCCAGTGCCCTGATCACTACACGCCGCCAGCACAGCATTACAGGAGGGTCCTATAGTGCTGCCCTGAGCTAACAGGTGTGTGTACCAGTGTGCTGCGCCCTGGTGTCTCTGAGAGGGGTGAGGTCACCGTGCCGCTTTAGTATATGGCTTTTCCTTAGTACTGTAAGTTACAGCCCTGCACTAGTAGTGGCAACTCTGCCCTATGTGAACCTGTGAGGTTATTTTCCTATTTACAGAATAACCGGGGAGAAGGCGGCCATATTGCGGCTCTCAAGAGAAGGCACTCTAGTACACCCCCTGCTGGAGGCCACTGCGCAGGCGCAACAAATTGAAATGCCCGATCTCTATAATGGGGCATATTTCTCTTAATTAAAAAAAACCTGTAACTTTCTGAAAAACCACAACCCCAAAAGGCACTTCACAGGGACATGCTCTATCTAATAAAACAAACCCCAAGTCATATATATATATATATATATATATATATATATATAATAAGATTTTACTCACCGGTAAATCTATTTCTCGTAGTCCGTAGTGGATGCTGGGACTCCGTAAGGACCATGGGGAATAGCGGCTCCGCAGGAGACTTGGCACAACTAAAGAGAGCTTTAGGACTACCTGGTGTGCACTGGCTCCTCCCCCTATGACCCTCCTCCAGACCTCAGTTAGGATACTGTGCCCGGAAGAGCTGACACTAAGGAAGGATTTTGAATCCCGGGTAAGACTCATACCAGCCACACCAATCACACCGTACAACTCGTGATATTATACCCAGTTAACAGTATGACAACAACGGAGCCTCTGCACAGATGGCTCTCAACAATAACCCTTTTGTTAACAATAACTATGTACAAGTACTTGGGATGGGCGCCCAGCATCCACTACGGACTACGAGAAATAGATTTACCGGTGAGTAAAATCTTATTTTCTCTGACGTCCTAAGTGGATGCTGGGACTCCGTAAGGACCATGGGGATTATATCAAAGCTCCCAAACGGGAGGGAGAGTGCGGATGACTCTGCAGCACCGAATGAGCGAACTCTAGGTCCTCCTCAGCCAGGGTGTCAAACTTGTAAAATCTTGCAAATGTGTTTGACCCCGACCAAGTAGCAGCTCGGCAAAGTTGTAAAGCAGAGACCCCTCGGGCAGCCGCCCAAGAAGAGCCCACCTTCCTCGTGGAATGGGCTTTTACTGATCTAGAATGCGGCAGTCCCGCCGCAGAATGACAGTCCTGTACCACAAATCTGAGGTACTCCTGGTGAGGAGAGTAAATGGGGACATGCAGGTAAGCATCCTTGATGTCCAGTGATACCATGTAATCCCCTTCCTCCAGGCTTGAGATAACCGCCCTGAGCGATTCCATCTTGAACTTGAACCGTTTTATATACGTGTTCAAAGATTTAAAATTTAAAATGGGTCTCACCGAACCGTCCGGTTTCGGTACCACAAACATCGTGGAATAGTAACCCCTTCCTTGTTTAAGGAGGGGTACCTTGACTATCACCTGCTGCAAATACAGCTTGTGAATTTGCCTCTATCACAGCCTCCCTGTCCAAGGGAGATGTTGGCAAGGCAGATTTTAGGAAACGGCGAGGGGGAGACGTCTCGAATTCCAGCTTGAATCCCTGAGACACTACTTGTAGAATCCAGGGATCCACCTGTGAGCAAGCCCACTGATTGCTGAAGCACTTGAGACGGGCCCCCACCGCACCTGGCTCCACCAGTGGAGCCCCAGCGTCATGCTGTGGACTTAGCGGAAGCGGGGGAGGACTTTTGTTCCTGGGAACTGGCTGTATGTATATATATATATATATATATATATATATATATATATATATATGCACACACACTCA
This sequence comes from Pseudophryne corroboree, assembly GCF_028390025.1. Classification (NCBI taxonomy): domain Eukaryota; kingdom Metazoa; phylum Chordata; class Amphibia; order Anura; family Myobatrachidae; genus Pseudophryne; species Pseudophryne corroboree. Next base: position 108,702 of record NW_026970496.1, on the reverse strand, counting down.
TGTATATACATGTATACACAAATACACGTATGTACATGTTTATGTATGTATAATACACTGAGTACATTATATTTATGAATTAATTGCTTCCCGATTCTGCAGCAGCATCATCAGCACCATCAGTGTTACTCACAGTCACTTCACACTGACTGCTGCACAACACATCACTTAATTTCCGGGCCGCCCGCCACCTGGTGAAGAGACATGGGAGATGAAGGACCAGCAGTGCCACGTTGAGCGGAAGTATTGTGAATTAGTTACCCACACACTCCTTGTGACACCTGCTCCCCGTCTGCCCTCCCACCCGCCGCCTGCCATCCGGAACCCGCACTGACAAGTCTCAGCAGAATGTGTCTGCCGGCGGCTCCCAGTCCCCCCTAGAGGAACACTGCCAGTGGTGTGGCAGCCGCGGCACACTAGGACTGAGAGACCGCAGCGGGAGGAAAGCACGGGTGGGCGGGAGGAGAGCATAGGCGGACATCACCACGTCACATTGCAAGGTGACACCAGTCCCCCCAGTGAGGCCGCCGACGAATGCACTCAGCATAGTATTAGCAGCAGGCAGAGGGGGGGCGGGCGCAGCGGTGGTGGGAGGTACGGAAATGAGCTACAGGCTAGGCTCCACCGATCACACACTCAGCGATCACTGTGCCACAGCAAGCGTGGCGTGCAGCGGTGCTGGACATTAGGGAGTGCCTGTGCGCACCAGGCACCCCCTGTACGCACGCCTATGCGCTACCACCCCCCATATGCCACACTACATCACTATGCTATAGCCCTCCCATATGCTGCACTTCATAGTTACACTATACCCCCCATACAACATACTACATCACCACACTACACTACTCACAATAAAATTAAAACATCCCAGTTCCTCATTCTTAATGAGCTCACGTGAGTTCTCTCCCCAACGGAGCTCCAGACCAAGTAACAATGAAGACACCAGCAGCGTGTAGGGGGCAGGCCTGGTCCACTTGTCAGGAGAGAGCAGTCACTGGAGGGTAAGAAGGGGGCGGGGCCTAGTCCTACAGACGGGAGAGAGCACAGACAGGAGAGAGCAAGGTACAGGGGTAGAAGGGGACGGCTGATGTGAAGAAGGGGGCGGGGCCTATTCTTGCATCCTTTCAAAATTCGACTTTTTAAAATTCGACATTTGACAAATTCGACTTTTCTGCAATGGTACAAATGCGGCAATTCAACAAAAGTATATTCAATTGAAGTTTGTAAATTCGACAACAGTGCTTTTAAACAGTAAATTCGTCATTTTCAATCCGCCACACTTTGCAGGCGGAATCTAATAAAAAAATAATATTTTTTTGGGGTAATAGCATATCTATTTATATTAGAAGGGATTAGGTACTTGGTTTGTCTTTTTTGGAGGCACAAGTATTATTTATATATTTTTTAAAAGATTATTATTTTTTATTTTTTTTAAATGGAATGTGAAAAACCCGGAAAAGAAAAATTGCGTGGGGTCCCCCCTCCAAAGCATAACCAGCCTCGGGCTCTTCGAGCCGGTCCTGGTTCTAAAAATCCGGGGGAAAAACGGACAGGGTATCCCCCGTATTTTTAAAACCGCATAATGTGTCGGGGGCATTACAGTGTGTGCATATTGTGTCGTGCATTATTGTGTGCGGCATAATGTCTAAGGGCCATTGCAGTATGTGGCATAATGTATACTGGGCATTACTATAAGGAGGAAAAATGACAAATAATGTAAGGGGCATGAATCAGGATTATTTTTCTTTCCTGTGGTGGCCAACGTATGGGCGTGCAGGTTGCAAAACTGGGGTATAAGGTAGTCTTTTCCTGCAATGCCACGCCCCTTTATGCGAAACCACGCCCACTCCAACAAAACCACGCCCCTTTTTTGACGCGCGCGCCTTAGGCGCGCGCATATTTATCCCTTTCTTGCTCCCAATTATGGAGCATGAAGGGGGGGGGGGGGGGGGGCGCCGAAGAATTTTTTGGCTTGGGGGAGAAAAATTTCTAGTTACGCCACTGGATTGGACATATCCAGTGTGATGCGGCTGTAGATGATTTTTGCTGTTTCTAACTACTACATCAATGAATAAGTTTCAAAATAGAATGCATCAAGAGAACGGTGTTGGTAGTATAAAACTACCTACAGCACCTGGTATTCCCAGGTGGTCTCACATCCAAGAACAAACCAGGCCTAAGATCAGGTGATATTGGGCATATACAGTGTGGTGTGGCTGTAGATGAGCTTAGTGGTTTCTGTTAGAGTTCTTCTACTGCTAACTACTCGTACATAAATGAATAAGCGGACGATTTATTAAACCTGGTGAAATGATAATTTGCATGGTGATAAAGTACCAGCCAATCAGCTCCTAATTGCCATGTCACAGGCTGGGTTTGAAAAATGACAGTTAGGAGCTGACTGGCTGGTACTTTATCACCTTGCACTTTATCAGTTCACCAGGCTTAATAGATCTGCCCCAATGTTTCAAAATGGAATGCATCAAGAGAACGGTGTTGGTATTGTAAAAATACACACAGCTCCTGGTATTTCCTGGTGGTCTCCCATCCAAGTACTAAAACCAGGACCAACACTGCTCAGCTTCCATGATCAGGAGAGATTGGGCAAATCCAGTGTGCTGTGGCTGTAGATGAGCTCGTGGTTTCTGTTAGAGCTCTTCTACTTCTAACTTCTGGTACATAAAAGAATATGTGTAAAAATTAAATGTACAGTACCAAGAAAAGGGTGTTGGTAGTTTAAAAACACCTAAAGAATCTGATAATACATGGATGGGAGACTGCTTGGTAGTAACAAAGTCCAATACTGCTTTGCTTCAAAGATCAAATGAGATTGGGCATATCCAGTGTGGTGTGGCTTTAGATAAGCTTTGTGGTTTCTGTTAGAGCTCTTCTACTTCTAACTACTGGTACATTAATGAATATGTATAAGGCTGTAGTTTATCCAATATCCCTTTACTACCTTACCTCCCCCCCCCCCTCCCCTCCCCTCCCCTCTTTATAGCTTCCTTTGTTCTCTCCTCCTCGTGTGTGCGTTATTTGTTTTCTCATACGTCCTAGAGGATGCTGGGATCACATTAAGAACCATGGGGTATAGACGGGATCCGCAGGAGACATGGGCACTTTAAGACTTTCAAAGGGTGTGAACTGTCTCCTCCCTCTATGCCCCTCCTCCAGACTCCAGTTTTAGAATTGTGCCCAGTGAGACTGGATGCACTACAGGGGAGCTCTACTGAGTTTCTCTGAAAATACTTATGTTAGTTTTTCTTATTTTCAGGGAGGCTGCTGGCAACAGTCTCCCTGCTTCGTGGAACTTAGGGGAGAGAAGTATGACCAACTTCTAGTGAGTTCAATGGCTCTGCTTCTGGCTGACAGGACACCATTAGCTCCTGAGGGTGCTGATCGCTGGGTACGCCTAGATGCCCACTCCCGTAGCCTGCCATCACCCCCTTACAGAGCCAGAAGTCAGAAGACAGGCGAGTAGCAGAAGAACAGAAGACTTCTTCTCCAGTGACGGCATTCTGAGGTACCACGCAGCGAGCGGAATGCTGTGCGCCATGCTTCCACACAAACACAGGCACTGCAGGGTGCAGGGCATGTGGGTGGGTGGGGGGGGAGCACCCTGGGCAGCATAAATTCCTCACAAAAGGCTGGCAAAAGTGGACATTAGTGCCTGGGCACTGTCCTTACCCCGCCAGCGTAATTAATTATTTGTTTCTGAGCGGGACAGAAGCGTGCCATTACAGCGGCGGGGCTTCTTCCTCACCAGCACATCTATAGAGCGTTACAAGTCTATCACTATAGAGTTTATTATTTCCCAGACTGTGTACTTTTGGCGCTGGGTTGTGAGCTAAAAAATCCTCTCTGTCCCTCTGACAGATTTACTGTAGGTCTATCCCCCATAAGCCGATGTGTCTGTGGGTACTTGGTACATGTGTGTCAACATGTCGGTGGCTGAATGTTTTTCCCAAGAGGAAACTATATTAGGAATGCAGACATATGATGGTGGCCCTGTTGGCACCACCAATAACTGACTGGGTGAAAGTTTCAATAATATCAGAGTGAGGTTGGATAAATCTGTGTCCCAGACACAGACGTAGAGAATAGATGTGATGTTCATGGCTATGCTTCTTTTCCCTCAGGCCCGCAAAAATGTTACTACACACTGATACTGACTCGGATACTGATTCCTATGTCGACCATAATATTTCCTGATTAGATCCAATATTGGCAAGGAGCATTCAGTACATGATTGTGGATATTAAGGACATATTAACATCACTGAGGACCCTGCTGTTCCTGACAAAGGGGTCTATATGTATGTATATATAGATATATAATGAAAGCTGATGTAACGTTCCTCCATCTCTGTTTGAGAAAGTCTGGGCCAGCTCGACAAGATGGTTTCAAATCCCCAAAAGGTTTCCGATTGTTTATTCATTTCCTGCTGCGGACAGAATAAAGTGGGAGTCACCCCCTGTTCTGCACGGGGCCCTGTCACAAATCCAGCGGATCGTATGCAGGAAGCTACATTATTTCTAGTTATGTAACCACGGGTACATTACTTAGACCTGCCATTACATGCGCATGGGTGAGTAGTAGTATTCAAGAATTGGTCGAATACCTTGTCTTCCGATATAGATATCTTGGAGAGATGGGATACTCCTTACGTTGGATCATATCAAGGACACTGCAGCATACTTACGACTGCAAGGGATATAGGACTCTTGAGTTCACGGGCCAATTTCATGGCAGTCTCGGATAGGAGGGCATTGTGGATTCACCAAGGGAATGCTGATGCTGACTCCAAGAAGAAAGGGAGTATCTTCCCTATGAAGGTGAAGCCTTGTTTTCCCTGTGGTGGCCGAGGTCTGTTGGTGCAGGGTCAAGAACTGGGGTGTAAGGTAGTCTTTGCCTGCAAGGCTACGCTCATTTTATGGAGACCATACCCATACATTTAAGTGTGGCATATACCTGCGCTTGCTCGCGGGGTGAGAACATCTCCCTAATTGAATTCAGCGATATGAATAGAGGTTGTGCAGCAGCCACAGAAAGGGTTAATCTCTGCAGCTTGTCACTAAATTACATTGTTGCAATTTTAGCTGGGAGCTGCAATAATTACTCTAATACATAACACAGCCAACACTTCTATATTCACACAATATACTGCATGGTGAATATAGCAGTGGGTTGCAGAGAAAAAAAATATGCTGGCAAAAAAATCCAATTGAGTGATTAAACAGCTCTTCATTTTCTGGCTTTATTTTTATGCTAACAAATTTGTTCTCTGAAAAGTGTCCACAAAGCCAAGTATCTGATTAACACCTTTGTAGGGATGGTTTTTCACCTATTACTAAATTAAACTTGCTTCATTGGAAAGGCAGCAAGATGCATCGTCATTTCAATATCTACTGAAATAATACAGGTTGACACCAGGAAACATTAACGCCACTGCATCCTTGCTGCTTTCTCATGTGGAAGTCTGTTTAATGTGAAAACAAGGTGATATCTAATTAGCACACAGGTAAGGAATTAAGAAAATCTTTATTTAAGGGTGAAGATGTTTCTCACAAAATCGTTACCCCAATGCATCATTGAAATTCAAGCTGGAAAGATTATTTTAATATATCACTTGTACATTTTGTATTGCTCTTCTGGTGACAATGTAGTTTGTTTTTGTCAATTACCATTTTAATAATAGGGTAAAGAAAATTAAGTTGATTTTTGAAAGAAAACAATACTGTCAATATACTATTAAACAAATTAAAATGGTAAAAGTTATTGTACTTTAAGTAAAAATAAAAGAGCTAAAATATCAATCCCAATTTTGGATTACTTTAATTAAAAAAAATTGCATATAGCAGAGGATAGTTTCAATCTGCCTACCTCTGGGTTATGGGCCCAGCGTGCTTCCATTGCAGTACTCTGCTGCACATGTAAGTGCAAGAGATCCTGAAGCACTCACTCATCATGGGAAAGTACCAATGTGTTTCTTCGTTGGTTGATGGAAGAAACATCTTACAAAAACTCTCCAGATTATTGACTTTTTAAAGTTTTTCTAGGAAACGTTTTAGATGAATGCTTATTAGCCTTTGTCAGTATTTACTTCTGCAAAGTGTCTCTGTGGCGCAATCAGTTAGTGTGTACGGCTACTAACCAAAAGGTTGGTGGTTCAATCACACCCAGGGACGTAATTGACCTTGTGATCAGATTTTGGTGATCTTTAAGTAGACAAGTCAAAATTTTTAAACCCCCTGTTATGGTGTCGGGTACCTGGCCTTCTCTGATGTAATCAGAGTTAGATTTGATTCAGTGATTTTATAAAAACAGCTAGGAAGCACAATTTAGCAGTGGGTTGCAGAGAAAAAGAAATATGCTGGCAAAAAAATTCAATTGAGTGATTAAACAGCTCTTCATTTTCTGGCTTTATTTTTATGCTAACAAATTTGTTCTCTGAAAAGTGTCCACAAAGCCAAGTCTCTGATTAACACCTTTGTAGGGATGGTTTTTCACCTATTACTAAATTAAACTTGCTTCATTGGAAAGGCAGCAAGATGCATCCTCATTTCAATGTCTACTGAAATAATACAGGTTGACACCAGGAAACATTAACGCCACTGCATCCTTGCTGCTTTCTCATGTGGAAGTCTGTTTAATGTGAAAACAAGGTGATATCTAATTAGCACACAGGTAAGGAATTAAGAAAATCTTTATTTAAGGGTGAAGATGTTTCTCACAAAATCGTTGCCCCAATGCATCATTGAAATTCAAGCTGGAAAGATGATTTTAATATATCACTTGTACATTTTGTATTGCTCTTCTGGTGACAATGTAGTTTGTTTTTGTCAATTACCATTTTAATAATAGGGTAAAGAAATTTAAGTGGATTTTTGAAAGAAAACAATACTGTCAATATACTATTAAAACAAATTAAAATGGTAAAAGTTATTGTACTTTAAGTAAAAATAAAAGAGCCAAAATATCAATCCCAGTTTTGGATTAGTTTAATTTAAAAAAAAAGCATACAGCAGAGGATAGTTTCAATCTGCCTACCTCTGGGTTATGAGCCCAGCATGCTTCCATTGCTGTACTCTGCTGCACATGTAAGTGCAAGAGATCCTGAAGCACTCACTCATCATGGGAAAGTACCAATGTGTTTCTTCGTTGGTTGATGGAAGAAACATCTTACAAAAACTCTCCAGATTATTGACTTTTTAAAGTTTTTCTAGGAAACGTTTTAGATGAATGCTTATTAGCCTTTGTCAGTATGCACTTTCGTAAAGTGTCTCTGTGGCGCAATCAGTTAGTGTGTACGGCTATTAACTAAAAGGTTGTTGGTTCAATCCCACCCAGGGACGTAATTGACCTTGTTATCAGATTTTGGTGATCTTTAAGTAGACAAGTCAAAATTTCAAACCCCCTCTTATGGCGTAGGGTACCTGGCCTTCTCTGATGTAATCAGAGTTAGATTTGATTCATTGATTTTATAAAAACAGCTAGGATGCACAATTTAGCAGTGGTTTGCAGAGAAAAAAAATATGCTGGCAAAAAAATTCCATTTGAGTGATTAAACAGCTCTTCATTTTCTGGCTTTATTTTTATGCTAACAAATTTGTTCTCTGAAAAGTGTCCACAAAGCCAAGTCTCTGATTAACACCTTTGTAGGGATGGTTTTTCACCTATTACTAAATTAAACTTGCTTCATTGGAAAGGCAGCAAGATGCATCCTCATTTCAATGTCTACTGAAATAATACAAGTTGACACCAGGAAACATTAACGCCACTGCATCCTTGCTGCTTTCTCATGTGGAAGTCTGTTTAATGCGAAAACAAGGTGATATCTAATTATCACACAGGTAAGGAATTAAGAAAATCTTTATTTAAGGGTGAAGATGTTTCTCACAAAATCGTTGCCCCAATGCATCATTGAAATTCAAGCTGGAAAGATGATTTTAATATATCACTTGTACATTTTGTATTGCTCTTCTGGTGACAATGTAGTTTGTTTTTGTCAATTACCATTTTAATAATAGGGTAAAGAGAATTAAGTGGATTTTTGAAAGAAAACAATACTGTCAATATACTATTAAAACAAATTACAATGGTAAAAGTTATTGTACTTTAAGTAAAAATAAAAGAGCCAAAATATCAATCCCAGTTTTGGATTACTTTAATTAACAAACAAAAAAATGCATATAGCAGAGGATAGTTTCAATCTGCCTACCTCTGGGTTATGGGCCCAGCATGCTTCCATTGCAGTACTCTGCTGCACATGTAAGTGCAAGAGATCCTGAAGCACTCACTCATCATGGGAAAGTACCAATGTGTTTCTTCGTTGATTGATGGAAGAAACATCTTACAAAAACTCTCCAGATTATTGACTTTTTAAAGTTTTGCTAGGAAACGTTTTAGATGAATGCTTATTAGCCTTTGTCAGTATGGACTTTTGCAAAGTGTCTCTGTGGCGCAATCAGTTAGTGTGTACGGCTATTAACCAAAAGGTTGGTGGTTCAATCCCACCCAGGGACGTAATTGACCTTGTTATCAGATTTTGGTGATCTTTAAGTAGACAAGTCAAATTTCATACCCCCTGTTATGGTTTAGGGTACCTGGCCTTCTCTGATGTAATCAGAGTTAGATTTGATTCAGTGATTTTATAAAAACATCTAGGAAGCACAATTTAGCAGTGGGTTGCAGAGAAAAAGAAATATGCTGGCAAAAAAATCAAATTGCGTGATTAAACAGCTCTTAATTTTCTTGCTTTATTTTTATGCTAACAAATTTGTTCTCTGAAAAGTGTCCACAAAGCCAAGTCTCTGATTAACACCTTTGTAGGGATGGTTTTTCACCGATTACTAAATTAAACTTGCTTCATTGGAAAGGCAGCAAGATGCATCCTCATTTCAATGTCTACTGAAATAATACAGGTTGACACCAGGAAACATTAACGCCACTGCATCCTTGCTGCTTTCTCATGTGGAAGTCTGTTTAATGTGAAAACAAGGTGATATCTAATTAGCACACAGGTAAGGAATTCCGAAAATCTTTATTTAAGGGTGAAGATGTTTCTCACAAAATTGTTGCCCCAATGCATCATTGAAATTCAAGCTGGAAAGATGATTTTAATATATCACTTGTACATTTTGTATTGCTCTTCTGGTGACAATGTAGTTTGTTTTTGTCAATTACCATTTTAATAACAGGGTAAAGAAAATTAAGTGGATTTTTGAAAGAAAACTATACTGTCAATATACTATTAAAACAAATTAAAATGGTAAAAGTTATTGTACTTTAAGTAAAAATAAAAGAGCAAAAATATCAATCCCAGTTTTGATTACTTAAATTAACAAAAAAAATGCATATAGCAAAGGATAGTTTCAATCTGCCTACCTCTGGGTTATGGGTCCAGCATGCTTCCATTGCAGTACTCTGCTGCACATGTAAGTGCAAGAGATCCTGAAGCACTCACTCATCATGGGAAAGTACCAATGTGTTTCTTCGTTGGTTGATGGAAGAAACATCTTACAAAAACTCTCCAGATTATTGATTTTTTAATGTTTTTCTAGGAAACGTTCTAGATGTATGCCTATTAGCCTTTGTCAGTATGTACTTTTTGCAAAGTGTCTCTGTGGCGCAATCGGTTAGTGTGTTCGGCTATTAACCAAAAGGTTGGTGGTTCAATCCCACCCAGGGACGTAATTAAACTTGTGATCAGATTTTGGTGATATTTAAGTAGACAAGTCAAAATTTCAAACCCCCTGTTATGGTGTAGGGTACCTGGCCTTCTCTGATGTAATCAGAGTTAGATTTGATTCAGTGATTTTATAAAAACAGCTAGGAAGCACAATTTAGCAGTGGGTTGCAGAGAAAAAAAATATGCTGGCAGAAAAATCCAATTGAGTGATTAAACAGCTCTTCATTTTCTGGCTTTATTTTTATGCTAACAAATTTGTTCTCTGAAAAGTGTCCACAAAGCCAAGTCTCTGATTAACACCTTTGTAAGGATGGTTTTTCACCTATTACTAAATTAAACTTGCTTCATTGGAAAGGCAGCAAGATGCATCCTCATTTCAATGGTAAGTCAACCTTCTTGCCCTATGTTCCCTCTCAACGGATGAAGACGCATCATTATCTACCGCAGTCATTTTGGCCCAATAGATATGCAAGAAGTTAAGATTCCCCTTTCTTTGCAGGTAGAGGAAGGAAAAGGAAGAGGTCTGTAGCCTCTTCAAGATCGCAGGACCAGAGATTGTCCTCTGCTTCTGCCAAATCCACTGCATGACACTGGGGCTTTCTTGCAGGAGCCCACACCAGTGGGGGCACGTCTAAAACTCTTCAGTCAGTTCTGGATTCATTCGGACCTGGACTCGTGGGTTTTACAAATAGTGTCCCAAGGGTACAAACTGGGGTTTCAAGACGTTCCCCCTCACCGATTGTTCAAATTGGCCTTAGTCAGCAGGGAGAATGTTTTTATTCAAGCCTCTTCGTGGTCCCGAAGCCGGACGGCTCAGTCAGACCAATCTTAAATCTGAAATCCCTCAATTTCTTCCTAAAGAAATTCAATTTCAAGATGGAATTTCTCAGGGCAGTGATCTCCAGTCCGGAGGACGGAGATTTCATGGTTTTGGTAGACATAAAGGATGCCTACTTACATGTTCCCATTTAGCCACTGCCTCAAGCTACCTAAGGTTTGCAATTCAGGATTGTCATTACCAATTTCAGACATTGCCGTTTGGTCTGTCCACGGCTCCGAGGATTTTCACCAGGGTGATGGCGGAAATTATGGTTCTCCTTCGCAAGCAAGGAGTCACAATTATCCCGTACTTGGATGATCTCCTGATAAAGGCGAGATCCAGGGACCAGTTGGTGCAAAACATCTACTCTCCCTGACAGTTCTTCAACAACATGGTTGGCTCCTAAACTTGCCAAAATCGCAGTTGGTCCCAATGACGCGGTTGTTGTTTTTGGGAGTCATACTGTTAGGCGCCAGGGTCCGCTTGATGGTCTGCGCGGCCCGGCGCCTAGCAACTAGAGACGCCGTGCACGTACAGCCGCCGGCTCCCTAGCAACGCTAGATGCCGGGCGCGCTGAGCCGCACGGACCCTAGCAACGGGGACGCCACTGGCGGACCGCGTTCCCCGTTGCTAGGCTTTAGGAAATTAAGATATTCACCTGCTCTCTGGCCGTGCAGCAAGGCAGCTGCACGGCATTTATTCTAATCAGCCTTTAGCAGCTGATTGGAGGACTCCTTGTTAAATACACTCCCAGGGCTTCTCACAGACGCCGGTAATAGCTTCCTGCATGCTGCCTTTGTTTGCTGAGAGTCTGTTTCCAGTCCTGCTGTATCCGGTCATTCCAGTCCGCAGAAGTCCGGTATTCGGGAGTTGTCATCTCATCCCAAGAGGTCGTTTGGTTCCCTGGAGTCCTGACTGATCACCGTTTTATATCCAGTGGTGTTCGTGAGTTGCGGCTCTGCCGTGTGTTGCGGCTCAGCCGCTTTACCTTTTATATTTTGTGTTTGGAGCATTTGCGGAGGGTTCCGCTTCCACAAGTCCTCTCTGGTACTTGGCGGTGCCGGGTAGGAGAATTGGACAAGTGGATATTTTGGTTGTCCTTTTTCCTGGTGGTTTCTCCGCACATATTATAGTTTTGAGTTTGCTTTGCCCCTGGCCTGGTTGTTTAGTTAGGCCTCTTGTTATCACCCTGTCTCGGGTTTCCCTTTGTCTCTCATTAAGACCGGGGGGCATCGAAGTTGGGCAGACATAATCCGCCCTTCAAACGCGGCTGCCAAGGGCTCAAGAAACCATAGTCTCGCAGGGGATTTCTGACAACACGGGTGAGACAACAGAGTTAGGGCGCCAGGGGCTATTTTCCTGTCCTGCTCCCTTCCCCAGCATTCCGTTCCAGTGCTCCAGTCCTTGCCATAAGATCTTCTCTGACCAGAGTGCTGGAATCATAACATTATTACCGGCCATACCAAAACTTAAAATTAAACGGGGTTTAATTTTTTCTCATTCAGTTTTGTTAGAGTTTATCGGCCTCATGAATCCAACAGGTTTAGGGCCAAATCCTGGTCAGCTCTTAGTCAGCCAGATTCAAGAACTTACTCAGATGGTTCAGGATCTTTCTCTTCGGGTGAAGTCGCAGGAAGATCTTTTGCGAGCTTCCCCAAGGGTAGTCCCTGAACCAAAGATGCATTTGCCTGACCGTTTTTCTGGTGATAGAAAAGAGTTTTTTAATTTTAAAGAATCCTGTAAACTTTATTTTCGTTTAAGACCGACTTCCTCGGGTACTGAATCTCAGCGGGTCGGGTTTATTATTTCTTTGCTCCAGGGGGATCCTCAGACCTGGGCATTTGGTTTAAGAGCAGAGGATCCGGCATTGTTGTCAGTTGACGCTTTTTTTGAGTCTTTAGGGCTCTTGTATGATGACCCTGATAGAGAGGCGTCCGCTGAAAGTCAGTTGCGCGCTCTCAGACAGGGTAGAAATCCTGCAGAGGTTTATTGTACGGAGTTTCGCCGTTGGTCGAACGACTGTGGCTGGAATGACCCAGCCCTGCGCAGTCAGTTTCGCCTCGGCTTATCAGAGTCTATAAAAGACAGTCTCCTTCAGTACCCCGCTCCTGAGACTCTCGATAAACTCATGGAGCTTTCTATTAAGATTGATCGTCGTCTCAGAGAGCGGAGGGCTGAAAAAGGAGCACCTGTAAGGTCAAGTCCGTGTGTATATTCCATTCCTGAAGACGTAGAGGAGACCATGCAGATGGGTCTCTCCCGGCTGTCTCCTGAAGAAAGAGCCAGAAGGCAAAATTCTGGTCTTTGTCTGTACTGTGGGGGTAAGGGACATTTTGCTCGTAATGGTCCAAACAAGTCGGGAAACGCTTTGACCAGGTGAATTGTGAGGGGGTTCACCTAGGTCTGCAGCTTATCTCCTCGAATAACTCCCTTTTAGTCCCAGTTAAAGTTTCCTTTGGCAGCCTCAGTTCTTCGGTGTCGGCTTTTGTTGACAGTGGAGCTGCAGGAAACTTTATGGATTTAACTTGGGCTAAGGCCTTAGGCATTCCTCAGTTACCTTTGGGTAGGTGTGTCACCATGCATGGCTTAGATGGGAGTCCGCTGTCTAATGGGATTATTTCTCTCCGTACACCCCCTGTACTACTTACAGTAGGAGCTCTACATTCCGAGAAAATCGAGTTCTTTCTTACACATTGCCCAGCAGTTCCAGTTGTTCTGGGTCACCCTTGGCTGGCCTTTCATAATCCCACCATTGATTGGCGGTCGGGGGAGATTTCACATTGGGGTACTTTTTGTGATAAGGAATGTATCACGTTTCCAGTCAGAGTAGCAGCTATCATTCCAGAACTCATTCCGGTGGAATACCAGGAGTTTGCTGATGTTTTCTCCAAAGGCAATGCGGACATTCTGCCTCCCCATCGGCCTTATGATTGTGCTATTGAGTTAATTCCTGGTGCCGCATTGCCAAAGGGAAGATTATATGCATTATCCGGGCCAGAAACTGCGGCTATGAATGATTATGTAAAGGAGAGCCTTGAGAAAGGATTTATTAGACCATCAAAATCTCCTTTAAGTGCAGGCTTCTTCTTTGTGGAGAAAAAGGATGGCTCGCTTAGACCTTGCATTGATTTTAGAGCCCTGAATAAGATCTCAGTTAAAAACACCTATCCTTTGCCGTTGATTTCTGTACTCTTTGATCAGTTACGTTCTGCTGTGATTTTTTCTAAAATTGACCTTAGAGGAGCGTACAACCTCATCCGAATTAAATCTGGAGATGAGTGGAAAACGGCCTTCAGTACTCAGTCGGGTTACTACGAATACCTGGTGATGCCGTTCGGCCTGTCCAATGCTCCGGCAGTTTTTCAAGACCTCATTAACGATGTGCTCCGTGACTTCCTAGGGAAATTCGTGGTCGTTTACTTAGACGACATCCTGATTTTTTCTAAATCAATGGAACAACATGTTACCCAGGTGCGTCTGGTTCTTCAAAAGTTATGTGAGAATCATTTATATGCCAAGCTGGAGAAGTGTGAGTTTCATGTCACGGAAGTATCTTTTTTAGGGTACATAATTTCCCCTCAGGGATTTTCCATGGAACCAAAGACACTCCAGGCCATCCTTAGTTGGGCGCAACCCACCAATTTAAAAGCAATTAAGCGTTTTTTAGGGTTTGCGAATTATTATAGGAGGTTCATTCATTCTTTTTCTGACCTGGTTGCTCCCATTGTAGCTCTGACAAAGAAAGGAGCGGATCCTACCAACTGGTCGCGTGAAGCTGAGTTGTCCTTCCGGGCCTTGAAACAAGCCTTTGTCTCGGCTCCAGTCCTCAGACATCCTAATCCGGAATTGCCCTTTGTGGTGGAGGTTGATGCCTCGGAGGTTGGAGTGGGGGCTATCCTTTCTCAAAAGGATCCGGAGTCTCTGGAGTTACATCCTTGTGCCTTTATGTCCAGGAAATTCTCCTCCGCTGAATCCAACTATGACGTTGGTAATCGGGAGTTACTGGCGGTAAAATGGGCTTTCGAGGAGTGGAGGCATTGGCTGGAGGGAGCAAAACATACTATTTCGGTATTGACTGACCATAAGAACCTGCAATACATTGAATCGGCTAAGCGGCTTAATGCCCGGCAGGCACGTTGGGCATTATTTTTTACGCGTTTCAAATTTATAATCACTTTCAGGCCTGGTTCCAAGAATACTAAGGCTGATGCCCTGTCACATAGCTTTCTTCCGGTTCACAATAACAATCCTGTTACCCCCATACTTCCATCTTCGGTCATCTGGGCGGGCCTCACACAAGATTTATTTACCCAGTTAAAACAGCTTCAACACCAAGCTCCTAGAATTACTCCTGCTGGTCGTCTTTACGTCCCTGAGTTTTTGAGAGTTACTGTTTTAACGGAATTCCATGATAACAAAGTTTCAGGGCATCCAGGAGTCTCTAAGACATTGGAGTTAGTCTCTCGCTCAGTATGGTGGCCTGGTCTTTCTAAAGACGTCAAGGAATTTGTTTATTCATGTCAGGTTTGTGCACAGCATAAGGTTCCCCGTTCCTTGCCCATCGGGCAACTTATGCCCTTAAATGTTCCTCTCAGGCCGTGGTCTCATATTTCCATGGATTTTGTGGTTGACCTTCCCCTTTCAGCCGGATTCCGAGTCATATGGGTGGTAGTGGACCGTTTTAGTAAAATGGCTCATTTTATTGCTCTTCCCCGATTGCCTTCTGCCCAAGGGTTGGCAGTTTTGTTTCTCCGCCATGTATTCAGGCTTCATGGGTTGCCTACTGATATTGTTTCTGATCGGGGTCCACAATTCATCGCACAATTCTGGAAATGTTTTTGTGCCTCATTGAAGATGAAATTGTCGTTAACATCCGGTTACCACCCACAATCCAACGGGCAAACCGAACGAGTTAACCAATCATTGAAACAATATTTGCGCTTGTATTCAGCCAAACTCCAGAATGATTGGTCCGAGTTTCTTACGTTGGCTGAATTTGCTTTCAATAATTCTTGTCATTCCTCCACTAAAGAGTCTCCATTCTTTTCAGTTTTTGGTTTTCACCCCAGAGCTAATTCTTTTTTTCATCATTCCTCAGTCTCCTCGCTTACCTTAACCTCCCATCTCAGAGCCATTTGGAAAAAGGTGCACCTTGCTCTCAGAAAAGCGGCCTTTCGAGAGAAGAAATTTTCTGACAGGCTCCGACGTCCTTGCACTTTTAAGGTGGGAGATAGGGTGTGGTTGTCGACTCGCAACATCAGGCTTTGACAATCCTCAGCTAGACTGGGACCCAAATTTATTGGGCCATTTCTTATTATTAAAAGAGTCAACCCAGTTGCCTTTCGGTTACGTTTACCAAGATCTCTCAGGATTGGAAATACGTTTCATTGTTCCCTGTTGAAACAATACGTTTCTTCCAGTAGATTTCCTCGGAAGATCTCTCAGGGTAGATCTCCAGTGGATGTACAGGGACAACAGGAGTTCTTGGTAGAGAAGGTTCTCGATTCCAAATTGTCCCGGGATCGGCTGTATTTTCTGGTTCACTGGAAAGGCTATGGTCCGAAGGAAAGGTCTTGGGTCCTGGATAAGGATCTTCATGCCCCGAGGCTCAAGAGGGCATTTTTTCGGGAATTTCCTCAGAAACCTGGCTTTAGGGGTTCCTTGACCCCTCCTCAAGGGGGGGTACTGTTAGGCGCCGGGGTCCGCTTGATGGTCTGCGCGGCCCGGCGCCTAGCAACTAGAGATGCCGTGCACGTACAGCCGCCGGCTCCCTAGCAACGCTAGACGCCGGGCGCGCTGAGCCGCACGGACCCTAGCAACGGGGACGCCACTGGCGGACCGCGTTCCCCGTTGCTAGGCTTTAGGAAATTAAGATATTCACCTGCTCTCTGGCCGTGCAGCAAGGCAGCTGCACGGCATTTATTCTAATCAGCCATTAGCAGCTGATTGGAGTACTCCTTGTTAAATACACTCCCAGGGCTTCTCACAGATGCCGGTAATAGCTTCATGCATGCTGCCTTTGTTTGCTGAGAGTCTGTTTCCAGTCCTGCTGTATCCGGTCATTCCAGTCCGCAGAAGTCCGGTATTCGGGAGTTGTCATCTCATCCCAAGAGGTCGTTTGGTTCCCTGGAGTCCTGACTGATCACCGTTTTATATCCAGTGGTGTTCGTGAGTTGCGGCTCTGCCGTGTGTTGCGGCTCAGCCGCTTTACCTTTTATATTTTGTGTTTGGAGCATTTGCGGAGGGTTCCGCTTCCACAAGTCCTCTCTGGTACTCGGCGGTGCCGGGTAGGAGAATTGGACAAGTGGATATTTTGGTTGTCCTTTTTCCTGGCGGTTTCTCCGCACATATTATAGTTTTGAGTTTGCTTATCCCCTGGCCTGGTTGTTTAGTTAGAGGGCCTCTTGTTATCACCCTGTCTCGGGTTTCCCTTTGTCTCTCATTAAGACCGGGGGGCATCGAAGTTGGGCAGACATAATCCGCCCTTCAAACGCGGCTGCCAAGGGCTCAAGAAACCATAGTCTCGCAGGGGATTTCTGACAACACGGGTGAGACAACAGAGTTAGGGGCTATTTTCCTGTCCTGCTCCCTTCCCCAGCATTCCGTTCCAGTGCTCCGGTCCTTGCCATAAGATCTTCTCTGACCAGAGTGCTGGAATCATAACACATACTGGACACAGAAGAGGTTTTCTTCCAGTGGAAAGGCTATGGAGATCCAGAGTCTGGTCAAACAAATTCTGAAACCAGCAAGAGTGTTAATCCATCAATGCATTCAGTTGCTGGGGAAGATGGTTGTGGCCTACGAGGCCATTCAGTTTGGCAGGTTCCATGCCAGAGTGTTCCAGTGGGACCTGTTGGACAATTGGTCCGGATCCCACCTACACATGCACCGGAGGATAATCCTGTCTTCCAAGACCAGAATCTCACTCCATTGGTGGCTGCACAGTTCTCACCTCCTAGAGGGGCGATGGTTCGGGATCCAGGACTGGATCCTAGGGACCACAGATGCAACCCTCCGAGGCTGGGGAGCAGTCACACAGGGGGAAAATGTCCAAGGAAGATGGTCAAGTCAGGAAAGTTGTCTCCACATAAATGTTCTGGAGTTAAGGGCCATTTAATAACTGCAGACACAGTACACACTGGGACGGGTGCCCAGCATCCTCAACAGACTAAGAGAAAAGGATTTACCGGTAGGTATTAAAATCCTAGTTTCTCTAACGTCCTAGAGGATGCTGGGGACTCCGTAAGGACCATGGGGATAGACGGGCTCCACAGAGTTCATGATCTTCACTGAGGTAGCGTACAGCACTGCAGCTGTGCGCCATTGCTCCCATACACCTCACATACTCCGGTCACTGTAAGGGTGCAGGGCGCAGGGGGGGCGCCCTGGGCAGCAATATAAACCTCTTTTTGGCAAAAATATAACATATATACAGTGCCCAGCTGTATATATGTATGAGCCCCCACCAATTTTACAGTTTAAGCGGGACAGAAGCCCGCCGCCGAGGGGGCGGGGCTTCTCCCTCAGCACTCACCAGCGCCATTTTTTCTCCACAGCACCGCTGAGAGGAAGCTCCCCGGACTCTCCCCTGCTTATACCACGGTAGAGAAGAGGGTTGAAAAGAGAGGGGGGGCACATAATTCGGCGCAAATTACATACAGCAGCGCTACTGGACAAACATTAAGTTACTGTGTTATTCCTGGGTTATATAGCGCTGGGGAGTGTGCTGGCATACTCTCTCTCTGTCTCTCCAAAGGGCCTTGTGGGGAAACTGTCTTCAGAAAAAGTATTCCCTGTGTGTGTGGTGTGTCGGTACACATGTGTCGACATGTCTGAGGAAGAAGGCTATATTAGAGAGGAGCGGGAGCAAATGAATGTGGTGTCTCCGCTGACACCTGATTGGATGGATATGTGGAATGTTTTAAATGCTAGTGTAAACTCATTGTACAAAAGATTAGACAAGGCTGAAGCTTTGGGACAGTCAGGGTTTCAACCCATGCCTGATCCTATGTTGCAGGGACTGTCAGGGTCTCATAAGCGCCCACTATCCCAGATTGTTGACACAGATACCGACACGGATTCTGACTCCAGTGTCGATTACGATGATGCAAAGTTACAGCCAAAATTGGCAAAATCCATTCGATATATGATTATGGCAATAAAAGATGTTTTGCACATCACAGAGGAACCCCCTGTCCCTGACAAGAGGGTACATATGTACAAGGGAAAGAAGCCTGAGGTAACCTTTGAGGGGGTCACACGAGCTGAACGAGTTATGTGAAAAAGCTTGTGAATCTCCAGATAAAAGACTGCAGATTTCCAAAAGGATTCTTATGGCGTATCCTATTCCATCAACGGATAGGTTACGATGGAAATCCTCACGTAGGATGGACAAAGCATTAACACGCACAGCTACAGTTGGAAAATCAATTTTTTTACCTTATGTTCCCTCACAGCATAAGAAAGCTCCGCATTATCAAATGCAGTCCTTTCAGTCACAAAGAAACAAGAAAGTGCGAGGTGCGTCCTTTCTTGCCAGAGGTAGGGGCAGAGGAATAAAGCTGCACAACACAGCTAGTTCCCAGGAACAGAAGTCCTCCCCGGCCTCTACAAAATCTACCTCATGACGCTGGGGCTCCACTGGCAGAGTCCGGCCCATGTGATGTCATGCAGCTGCTCTGACCACGCCTCCTGTTTCTCCATTGCCGACCCCATTTTGAAACCGTGCCCCCGCACCGCTCCATCTCCGACTTGGAAATGGAGTGTTGTTGACCCCCCTCCCCCCCCCCCTTCACCGATTCACAGGCAGAGGTGATCGCATTATCTGCGGGGTGCCGCAGAAAATGCAGGCGTATGCTCTTAGCAGTTTTTGCAGTTGGATTGCGATCCAACCTGAATCAGGCCCCATTACCTATCACAATGCACTGCGGGTAGTACAAAATGGGGTTAATATAGGAGAAAAAACCCCAGAGCTGTGCTCCTTAACTGTCCCTGGTGGCTAGTGGAGCGGCTGCCCAGTAATCAGTGTCCACGCCAGTGCGCACACGGCCCGCCCCCATCAGCGGCCTCGTGATCCCGGAGGGCGGTGTGTGTGTGACTGACCTTAGGAAGAAACCGGAGCCTCCGCTGCAGTGACCCAGCAACCGGGGCACGGGAGTATACTGCGCCACTGGGAGTGATGGAGCTGCAGTAAAGAGGTCTATTAGACCTAGCCTGCTGCAGCCCTTGTAGATTCTTATAAAAAAAGTTCTTCTTTTCTTGCCAAAATTAATAGCTAAGAATAGGCTGCCTGAGGCAGCCCCCTGTTAAGTGGCCTGCTACTGAAGGCACCAACTACAAACTGAGCTCCCTGTTCATGGAAGCGAGGTTATAGAGGAGGGGGCGCTGAGCATCTTGGGAACAGTCAAAAGCTTTGAGCCTGTTGGTGCCTCAGATCAAGATCCTACTCTGGTGTACATATACAATGTGAATCCTTGTGGAGTCCAGTGTACCCCACAGAAGAAATGAATGCGTCACACCCATTGGCAGCAACATTAGAATAGCTGCTGATGGGCACAATTGAGAAAGGAAGGGGGGAAAACATTTGAATCCAGCACATATATGTAATTTGAATATGCAATTTGTACCTTCCTACTTTAAAATGTAATGGATGAACCTCACCCTGTGAGAACTATCTTCATGATCAAGAGATCTCATATGCAAGATAAGTATGTGTTGGGATAGGGCTGTGGAGGGCGGCTGCTCGGGCACACCCCTGTCAAGTTAAGGAGATTCAACTGAGGAAGCACAAGGGAACTCTCATCTGGGAACAACAACTGCAGGGAGAACACATTTTCAGACGAATGTGGGAGGGCAGAAGGCTGCCTAATACTGAAGCACCCCCAAACAACAAACCAAATGCAACAACTACTGCAAGCATTCCTGGGGGAAGGCCTGCAGCAGATGGATTTGCATATAGTGATGTCATCCAAGCAGTGGGCATAGTTGGCTGCAACCCTCGTCTGCATATGAAAAGAGAAAAGGGTCACGCAGGGCATGGCGGCCTTTGTGGGGTTGCGCTTGGATGACCCCTAAATCGCTTTATACACCCCCACCCCCCATCAGTGTGGGCTCATGTTGGCCATGCCCCAGCCCCTGAAGCATTCAAGCTGATTTCTTGCAGCAGCAGGACCCAGAAACAGCTCCAGAGTTGCTCTACAAGACAAGTAAAAGGGTGTGAGCCCTGCAGCACCACCTGTAGTTTGCATACACACATATATAGGACAGCATCTCTTATATGCCCCAGGGTCAATAAAATAGTATCCTTATCTAGGGTATCCATCCCTTCAGATAAGGTATCCGTCCATGCCGCTACAGCACTACACACCCAGGCCGACGCAATTGCCGGTCTGAGTAAGGTACCTGAATGTGTATAAATGGACTTCAGGGAAATCTCCTGTTTGCGGTCAGCAGACTCTTTGAGGGTAGCCGTATACTGGGACGGGAGGGCTACCTTCTTGGATAAGCGTGTTAATGCTTTGTCCACCCTAGGGGAGGATTCCCATCGTAACCTATCCATTGATGGGAAAGGATACGCCATAAGAATCCTTTTGGAAATCTGCAGTCTTTTATCTGGAGATTCCCAAGCTTTTTCACATAACTCGTTCAGCTCGTGTGACCCCCTCAAAGGTTACCTCAGGCTTTTTCACCTTGTACATATGTACCCTCTTGTCAGGGACAGGGGGTTCCTCTCTGATGTGCAAAACATCTTTTATTGCCATAATCATATATCGAATGGATTTTGCCAATTTTGGCTGTAACTTTGCATCATCGTAATCGACACTGGAGTCAGAATCCGTGTCTGTATCTGTGTCAACAATCTGGGATAGTGGGCGCTTATGAGACCCTGACAGTCCCTGCAACATAGGATCAGGCATGGGTTGAGACCCTGACTGTCCCAAAGCTTCAGCCTTGTCTAATCTTTTGTGCAATGAGTTTACACTAGCATTTAAAACATTCCACATATCCATCCAATCAGCTGTCGGCGGAGACACCACATTCATTTGCTCCCGCTCCTCTCTAATATAGCCTTCTTCCTCAGACATGTCGACACACGTGTACCGACACACTACACACAGGGAATGCTTTTTCTGAAGACAGTTTCCCCACAAGGCCCTTTGGAGAGACAGAGAGAGAGTATGCCAGCACACCCCCCAGCGCTATATAACCCAGGAATAAAACAGTAACTTAATGTTTGCCCAGTAGTGCTGCTGTATGTAATTTGCGAATTATGTGCCCCCCCCCTCTTTTCAACCCTCTTGTCTAACGTGGTATAAGCAGGGTAGAGTCCGGGGAGCTTCCTCTCAGCGGTGCTGTGGAGAAAAAATGGCGCTGGTGAGTGCTGAGGGAGAAGCCCCGCCCCCTCGGAGGCGGGCTTCTGTCCCGCTTAAACTGTAAAATTGGTGGGGGCTTATACATATATAAAGTGCCCAGCTGTATATATGTTATATTTTTGCGAAAGAGGTTTATATTGCTGCCCAGGGCGCCCCCCCTGCGCCCTGCACCCTTACAGTGACCGGAGTATGTGAGGTGTATGGGAGCAAAGGCGCACAGCTGCAGTGCTGTGCGTTACCTCAGTGAAGATCATGAAGTCTTCTGCCGCCTCTGAAGTCTTCTTTTCTTCTCATACTCACCCGGCTTCTATCTTCCGGCTCTGCGAGGGGGACGGCGGCGCGGCTCTGGGACGGACGGCGAGGGTGAGATCCTGCGTACCAATCCCACTGGAGCTAATGGTGTCCAGTAGACTAAGAAGCAGGACCTTGCAACTCAGATAGTAGGGCTGCTTCTCTCCCCTCAGTCCCTCGATGAGGGAGTCTGTTGCCAGCAGTGCTCCCTGAAAATTAAAAACCTAACAAAATACTTTCTGTCAGAAAGCTCAGGAGAGCTCCTGAAAAGCACCCAGTCTCCACTGGGTACAGTATCAAACTGAGGTCTGGAGGAGGGGCATAGAGGGAGGAGCCAGTGCACACCCAGAACTAAAGTCTTTCTTAAAGTGCCCATGTCTCCTGCGGAGCCCGTCTATCCTCATGGTCCTTACGGAGTCCCCAGCATCCTCTAGGACGTTAGAGAAAATAGGATTTTAATACCTACCGGTAAATCCTTTTCTCTTAGTCCGTAGAGGATGCTGGGCACCCGTCCCAGTGCGTACTGTGTCTGCAGTTATTAAATGGCCCTTAACTCCAGAACATTTATGTGGAGATGAAAACATCCAAGGAAGACTTGACCATCTTCCTTGGATGTTTTCCCCCTGTGTGACTGCTCTCCAGCCTCGGAGGGTTGCATCCGTGGTCCCTAGGATCCCGTCCTGGATCCCGAACCATCGCCCCTCTAGGTGGTGAGAACTGTGCAGCCACCAATGGAGTGAGATTCTGGTCTTGGAAGACAGGATTATCCTCCGGTGCATGTGTAGGTGGGATCCGGACCACTTGTCCAACAGGTCCCACTGGAACACTCTGGCATGGAACCTGCTAAACTGAATGACCTCGTAGGCCGCAACCATCTTCCCCAGCAACTGAATGCATTGATGGATTAACACTCTTGCTGGTTTCAGAATTTGTTTGACCAGACTCTGGATCTCCAGAGCCTTTCCACTAGAAGAAAACCTCTTCTGTGTCCAGTATCACTCCCAAAAACAACAACCGCGTCATTGGGACCAACTGCGATTTTGGCAAGTTTAGGAGCCAACCATGTTGTTGAAGAACTGTCAGGGAGAGTAGATGTTTTGCACCAACTGGTCCCTGGATCTCGCCTTTATCAGGAGATCATCCAAGTACGGGATAATTGTGACTCCTTGCTTGCGAAGGAGGACCATCATTTCCGCCATCACCCTGGTGAAAATCCTCGGAGCCGTGGACAGACCAAACGGCAACGTCTGAAATTGGTAATGACAATCCTGAATTGCAAACCTCAGGTAGCTTGATGCAGTGGCTAAATGGGAACATATAAGTAGGCATCCTTTATGTCTACCAAAACCATGAAATCTCCTTTATCCCCCGGACTGGAGATCACTACCCTGAGAGATTCCATCTTGAAATTGAATTTCTTTAGGTAGAAATTAAGGGATTTCAGATTTAAGATTGGTCTGACTGAGCCGTCCGGCTTCTGGACCACGAAGAGGCTTGAATAAAAACCTTCTCCCTGCTGACTAAGGCTGATTTGAACAATCGGTGAGGGGGAACGTCTTGAAACCCCAGTTTGTACCCTTGGGACACTATTTGTAAAACCCACGAGTCCAGGTCCGAATGAATCTAGAACTGACTGAAGAGTTTTAGACGTGCCCCCCACTGGTGCGGGCTCCTGCAAGAGAGCCCCAGCGTCATGCAGTGGATTTGGCAGAAGCAGAGGACGATCTCTGCTCCTGCGATCTTGAAGAGGCTACAGACATCTTCTCTCTTTTCCTTCCTCTACCTGCAAAGAAAGGGGAATCTTAACTTCTTGCATATCTATTGGGCCGAAATGACTGCGTCAGATAATGATGCGTCTTCATCCGTTGAGAGGGAACATAGGGCAAGAAGGATGACTTACCTGCGGGAGCTGCCGAGATCAAATTAACTAGGCCGTCGCCAAACAAGGCTTCACCTTCATAGGGAAGAGACTCCCTTTCTTCTTGGAGTCAGCATCAGCATTCCCTTGGTGAATCCACAATGCCCTCCTATCCGAGACTGCCATGAAATTGGCCCGTGAGCACTTGTGCCCGGTGTAGGATTTTTAAATATGTGTAGTTTACTGTATGCACGGGTTTAAAACCTTTTAGGAACTGAGATCTAAGGTGTATTACATGTAGTTTAAAAAAAACAAAAAAGGTTTATTTTATGGCAGTAGTTTCCAAACTGGGGTTCTTGCACTGGTAGCATAGTTTGGTGGTCCAGGACCAATTAAAATTATTTATACTTTATTAAATTGGCAAAACCATTCCCTCACAACATAACTGAACCTGAGGAAGACATGCTATAAACACAATTTACTTAATTTTATATTTTTTTCTGAATTTCTCAATAAAAAAAACTTTGGCCTAGGGGTGCCGTGAAACAAATTTTGATACTCTAGGGCAGGGGTGTCAATCCCATGGGCCGCATGCCGCCCCCAATGCATCCTTTTGTGGCCCACAGGCCGGGGTCCGACAGGGGTCCTTTTGTGGCCCGATCACCTTGCTTAGAGCGAGGGCAGGAGAGTGCAGCCAGAGTCTTTGCTTTCTATGTGCGGCACCATCTTCCCGAAGAGATCACCGGGAAGATAGTGCCCCTTCCACTGGCTACAGCACAGGTATACTGGGGTGGGGTAGCAAACTGGGGGCCCCAATGGGCCCCTCCAGCAGTCCCTCTACCAAAACACGTCTTTTGGTGGTTTTGCGGTGTTGTTATAACTACATGGTGACGATACTGTAGCACAGAGATTTTCAACCATTTACAACTCACGTCACACAGAACAAGATTTAAATATTGACAAGGCACACTGAAATATAATGGTGATGCATGGTGCAGTATCGTGTCCTAGGATGTCATGTCGCAGCTTCTCCATAGGTAACGCCTGAACAGGCCCGGTGACAGGGGGGACAAAGGGGACACTTGTTCAGGGCTCCAAGTATTAAGAACAGAAATAATGGGGCCACAGTGCCAATATTGCTTTTTAAAGTGTATCCACCAACTGCTCAATTTAAGCAGGAAAACAATTAACAGGCCAACTAAACCCTCCCCCCTCCTTTTACCCCATCACTTTGTCCAGTCCCTGTGGTCCATACTGTATTGCCATTATTATGCATGTTGCTGTGCTGGCCCTTTTCTGAATGTCCCTGCCACCGCCACCGAAGAGCTGGATAGCCCAGTATGAAAACCACCTGCCGGCCTCACTGACGGTCCGAGTCAAAGGCTCCATTTTTTTTAAAGATCCCTCTGCCAAGTTAAGGGGGGGTTGAGGGGGCCCCAGAGATATCAGTGCACTGGGCCCCGAGATTTCTGTTGCTGGCCCTGACCCTCAGGGGCGTATCTACCCCTTGGCCAGGATGGCACTTGCCAGGGGCACCATCCAGCTGTGCCAACCGTGGCTAAGGGATAGAGTTCTGCAGTCTCGAAAGGGCGCTATGGCAATCAGCGTGGGACTGACCAATTAGACGGTGAGGGAAGGATACTGAAATTGTCCCAACCCTGTTACAGTTTGAAACGCCCCTCAACTGCTGTCCACTGCTTCACTCCTAGCTCTGCCCCTTTGAAATTATTAATCCCTACCCCCCGGTAGGCGGAGTTCTCCAGGCCCATACTCAGGAGTCACCACTGCTGTACATTATGTGCCGGTTGTAGAGGCAGAGCGGGGAACATCAGAGAACGCCACAAATTACACAGTGGGCAAGGAGATGGCTGGAGACAGCTGCACAGCCATGCCTTGCAAGTTCGAGAGAGCTGTTGATTTTCAGCACTTCAAGTCAGAGCCTGCCCCCTGCTGCCCAAGCAGTCCGTGACAGTTAGTGTCGAGGAGGGGGGGATTTGTGCATGTGTGCTATCAGTGTGTGTGTGGGGGGGTGGAGGATGTGTGTGACTGTGAGGGAGCTGTCAGTGTCAGTGGGGAGAGTCGCAGGAGGGAGTTGTCAGTGTGTGGAAGTGATGAGAGTCAGTACTGGGGAAATGTGTGTGTGTGTGTGTGTGTGTGTACTAGATTTAGGAGTGTGTGTTTGTGAGAGGTTTCAGTTGGGGAATTAGAGTTCATACAGTAATTAAATGTTTTCATATTGAGAACTACATCTCCCAGCATATACAGTGTGCTGGGGATGCTAACAAGCTTTATTTAAAAGTTTAAAAAACATTGCTTTTATGACTGCAATGGTTAAAAAGGGAGAGCTATAAATCAATTTATCAGTGAATGATCGCAGTTTGAGCTGTTACATTTTACTGAACCACCTATCCCTCCACACTCACTACCTGTCCTCAGGATACATTTACCATCCCGGCAGACGGTATACCGGCGGTCATTTGACCGATGTTGGAATCCTGACACCACTTGGGAGACTGGTGCCGGCACACAGACAGCCAACATCCCGAAGGCGAGTATTGGAGGGAGGGTTAGGACCGGGGGAGCGGGTGTTAGGGAAGGCACTAGGAGGGGGGGGGGGTTAGTCCTAGCTGCCACCCCCTGAGGGTTAGCCCTATCCGCCACCCCCCCAGAGGGTTAGGATTAGGTATCATGTGACTGCTGGAATCCCGAGCGCCGGATGCCATACCCAACCCCCTTTACTTTTTCAGGCATTTCTATCTCTCCTCTCTCTATGGTGTTCCGATTGCCCACTTTCCCTTGTGCTTTTCTCTCTCTCTCTCTCCTTTGTTTAGAGCATCAGTTTCTGTAGTCCACTTTATCCTTATTTTTTCCAGTGTTTCACTATCTCTCTGATGTAATGAGGATGTATGGTCTAGAGGGATCAGTAATGCATTGTACTGTATAGAGGCGTCAGGGATGTAGCGTAGGGTATAGAGGCGTCAGGGATGTAGCGTAGGTTATAGAGGCATCAGGAATGTAGCGTAGGGAATAGAGGCATCAGGGATGTAGCGTAGGGTATAGAGGCGTCAGGGATGTAGCATAGGGAATAGAGGCGTCAGGGATGTAGCGTAGGGAATAGAGGCGTCAGGGATTTAGCTTAGGGAATATAGGCATCAGGGATGTACTAGCAGGTATATAGAGGTCAGTGTACTGTATAGAGGGGTCAGTAATGCAGTGATGGTTATAGAAAGGTCAGTGATGTAGTGTAGGGTATAGAGGGGTCAGTTATGTAGTGTGGGGTAAAGAGGGGTCAGTAAAGATACTAAGCTGAAGTACTTAGAACACTTCTTGAATTAAGACACAACCTGCAAGAAAAAGTATGCAATATGGGTGAAAAGGCAAATGTCAGAGGTCTGATACAAGTAACCAGCTCCACACCTTGCACCACATAGCGTTATGTTAAACTGGGATATGTTCTTTTTTGGTGTGTGTGTGTGTGTGTGTGTGTGTGTGTGTGTGTGTGTGTGTGTGTGTGTGTGTGTGTGTGTGTATGTGTGTGGGGGAGGGGGGTGCCAAAGGAAATTTTTGCCATTGGCTCCTTTGGTCTAGAACCAGCCCTGATCACAAAATATTTTTGTCTAAGCAGACTGGACACTGATCAGCGTTGGCTCATTCTCAGCCCCCCGCCCAGCCTCTGCTGCCAACAGACTGCTATTAGCTAGTTAACCTTCTGCCTTCCCTATCTATGACACAGACTGCTGCTAATGCTACCAGACTGTTCCCAGTGGCTTCACACCAACAGTGAATCCCAGCCGATGATGTAGGGCAGCGTGTGGGGGAGGGGGTCAGTTGCTGTGGCTCCAACATGGTAACCGCCAATGGACTGCAATGCTTTATCGAAAGGGGGGGCGCCAGTCCCTTACTTTGCCAGGGGCGCTTGGACCCCTAGCTACACCTCTGTTGACCCTAACCGATACCCCTAAACTAACCATAATTCCTGCAGTAAAAATCCATGTTTCTATGTATATAGGGGGTCATTCCGAGTTGATCGCATGCTACCGTTGTTCGCTGCGTAGCAATCAGTTGAAAAAAAATGGCTAATCTGTGCATGCGCATGCTCCGTAATGTGCATGCGCATCATACGGGTACAAAGTCCATTGTGGTTTTGCACTAGTTCTAGCGATTATTCCAATCACAGAACAGGCCACAAGGAGATTGACAGAAAGAGGGCGTTTCTGGGTGGCAACTGACCGTTTTCAGGGAGTGCTTGGAAAAATGCAGGCGTGGCAGAAGAAATGCAGACGTGGCTGGGCATTCGCTGGATGGGTGTGTGACATCAAAAGCCGTCCCTCGGTTGTTAGAATCAACGCACACGAAGTGTAACTACAGTGCTGGTCTTATTTTGAAACGATTTTGCAGGCGCTCTGCTGCTCAAGTGTTCGCACTTCTCCAAAGTGAATATACACTCTCCAGTGGGCAGCGACAATGCGTTTGCATGGCTGCTAAAAACTGCTAGCGAGCAATCAACTCAGAATGACCCCCATAGTGTATTGCAAGAAAATATCTGTAAATCCAATGGTACCGTAAGTGCGGTATATACTCGCACTTCTTTGCGGGGTGAGAACATCTCCCCTAAGTGAAGTCAGCCCTATGAATAGAGTTTGTGTGATCCCTGTGCAGCAGTCACAGAAAGGGTTAATCTCTGCAGTTTGTCACTCAAATTACATTGCTGCATTTTTTCTAGAAGTGGATCTGAGAGCTGTTACCCGCAGACCAGCTACAATAATTATCCTGGGTACTCACTAGACCAGTGGTTCTCAAACTGCACCCTGGGGTGCCTCAGGACACTTGCAGGGGTGCCTTGGATTGGTGGTCCAGGACCAATTCAAAATATTTATAGTTAGTGTTATAGGCAAAACCAGTGCTGTTGGCTGGCAATCATAACATATGTGCACAAGCAGAAGCAAATCCTGTCCCCTACCAAAGGGCCAGTGCTAGGGTGTTTGGCGCCTCCCTGCAAACTATTAATTTGGGCCCTCTCTCCAATACTTAATAAAGGGACACATCTAGGGACACAGTAGCACTATCTTATTGTCATTACACCGCATATAATAATAATAATAATAATAATAATACCCACAGTCGCAGTGCCCTTTATACACATAACCACCATATCAGTGCAGCTTACACACATAATGCCAACAGTAGCAGTGCCCCTTCTACACATGCCCACGGTGGCAATCCTTTACATGGCAAATATCAACCTGGTTTTGCCATGTAAAGGATTGCCACTTTAAAAACAAACAATCAAACCAAAAAAAAAAAACAACAGGAAAAAACACAAAATCTCTCACTTTCTGATTCTCACACCCTATTACATTCCTCCCTATATATTTAAATGTTTCTATTACTGTATGTTCCCTCTTCCCTTCTCCAAACTATACACATCAACATTTTTTAGTATTTCCAGGTAAGTTTTGTGATGTAGGCCATGCACAATTTTAGTTGCCCTAATGTATTTACAGCCTTCTGGAGATATGGCTTCTGGAACTGAACACAGGATTCTAAATGTGGCTGTACCAAGGACCTATACAGTGGCATTACAGGTTGAGTATCCCTTATCCAAAATGCTTGGGACCAGAGGAATTTTGGATATCGGATTTTTCTGTATTTTGGAATAATTGCATACCATAACGAGATATTATGGTGATGGGACCTAAATCTAAGCACAGAAGGCATTTATGTTTCATATACACCTTATACACACAGCCTGAAGGTCATTTTAGGCAATATTTTTTATAACTTTGTGCATTAAACAAAGTGTGTGTACATTCACAGAATTCATTTATGTTTCATATACACCTTATACACACAGTCTGAAGTTCATTTAATACAATATTTTTAATAACTTTGAGTATTAAACAAAGTGTGTGTACACTGAGCCATCAAAACACAAAGGATTCACTATCTCAGTCTCACTCAAAAAAGTCCGTATTTCGGAATATTCCGTATTTCGGAATATTTTGATATGGGATACTCAACCTGTATTACTTTTTTCTGCTACAGGTTCTTTAACCTATGCAAACAAGCATCTGACTTGCCTTTCCTATTGCTTTGTTACATTGCTTACCTGAAATAGTAATACTTAGATAGCTTTCCTTCTTGCCATTATAATGCCCTTAATATTATAGTTAGCCTTTGCATTTTTGAGACGTGTATGATTTTGCATTTTTTGGCATTAAATGTTGCCATGTTCTTGACCATTCCTCTAGTCCAGGGGCGGAACTGCCAGAGACAACGGAGTCAGTTGCCGCCGGGCCCCAGCCCTAAAGGGGCTTCCTCCATTGCCCCCCGGCTGTTACGTGCCCTTCCTACTAAATAGACAAAGGCGCTACCAGCAGGGTCTCGCAGTTTGTACATTCCATGCCGTAACACCCTTCTTTCCACCTTCACAATGAAGCTATTGGTACTTTGCAAAAAAAAAAATTATTAGCATTGCAACTCAGCAGATCAATGCAGTGTGCAGCCACACACTCCATATATCTGCTCAGCCACAAAGCTGATTATTTCTTCACAAAGTACAAGGTGAGCTCCAAATAGAATTCTCTAGCTTAGATTATACCTTTCTATGCAAGGGTAAATAGCTCAATTGTTTGACTGCAATGCCACAGGAAATGGTTTGGATCCAAGACAGTGTGACTGAATAATAAAGAAACCTTAAGATGAGTTCATGAATGTTGTATAAGTATTAGTGAGAGAAGGGGTCAGGAGCATGCTAGGCTGCAAAAAATAAGGTAGGCTGCAAGTGAAAGTAATGATCTCCTATATATTTTCCCAGATCTGTCACTCTGTGTGGCTAACTCTGGGGGAAGTCACAGCAATGGGCGGAGACGGCAACTGCAGGACGATACACCAGTGCCAGCAGCAGACCGTAACAAAGTGACAGATCAGGGAGAATATATAGGAGGTAGGGAGGTGGCCATGGTACATGGCTGGCCAAGGGACACTAGCTCATGTACCCCTTTACCACTGAGGCTGGCCACCAAGGATGGACCTGTCACCAGTGCACATGCAATAACCTCTTCTGCTGCCCTCTTTGCAACTCAGATTGCCCAGTGCTCCCCTTCGCTAACAGTCCACAAAGTTTCCCCATCTCACGATCTGCCTCCTCACCCCCACTTTCATCTCTACAGCACACGCGCATATCATACAAGATCCCATCATGCGTACGTAGGTCTGAAATGCAAGAGGGAGGTTGGGGGGAGATTGGCATGCGCCAGCAACACCACACAGCTCACTGTGACCACAGTGGAGAGGCGCTGCAACAGGACAATACACCAACCTCGGAGCAAGGAACTGCGTCGGTCAGGAGGAGAACTATTTCAATAGCATAAAAAGGTTAATGCGTCCCACCCTATGGACACCAGACTCATCAAGTCACTGTTGCCAGAGTCTCATACAATGACTCTGAACCTCTAAGCACACTATTTGACTGTCCACACCCTGCTGTGCCTATTACCCATCTCCTCCACCACCCTCAACACTGACCCACACATCATTCACCCACAAAGATACAATAAAGGTAGTTTGGATAAATTAGCTAAATGAAATGGATTTAACCAATTTATCTAAATGACCATTTTTGGATGTTTTCCAGTGTTTGTGAGCAAATGGTCAATTGTAATTTGCTGCCACATATTAGCATAATTTTGTTTCAACTAGAAAAAAAAATTGGACAGATAATCTAAGTGTGGATCCAGTTTAAAGGTCCGTATTCACGGCCCGATTTTGGGGAGAGATGTGAGCTGAGCGAACTGCTCAGCACACATCTCTCCCCCCGCTCAGCACAGCGTGATGTGTGCTGAGCGTACGGGGGGTGGGGGGGGCCTTCATTTCACCCCCTGTGTAGGGCATTCTGTGTGTATCCAGCTTAACAGGTGTGAGCATCATACAACTACTGACTTGCGAGTAACTATACAGCAGCTCCATACCTTGTGACTTGAAGAAACACCAGTTAACCCCGGGAATGCTGCAGTCAAAGCAACAATTCCTCTTCTTACATTCCGCTGCACTTATTGTGGGGTAGCCGCAATCCCTTCTGCTGTACGGTTCCACATTACATTGTTTCTTGTCACTTCCTGTTGATGCAGTAAGGAAACATCCAGGAATTACAGCAGCTTAGTTTTTTTTTTTTTTTTTAACTGGGGCAATTTAGCTAGATCACAGGGCAATTTAGCTCCTTTGGTCCTTTTTTAGGACCAGTTAATCAGACAGTTGAGCAAACTGAAAAACAGCTAACAGGAAATTTCCACTTAAATGGTATTTTCTAATCTTATCTGACCATGACTAAGAATAAAGGATACACAAGATAAACTCTTAGAGCCATGGACCTTATCCATGTTTAAGCTCCATCAAATCTGTAATCAATAGCACTACATGCTCCCACTTTACCACTGTACTATATACTCTACCTGTGTTTTTAAGGTAAAAACACCATTTAACCCCAGTGACACTTGAATTAAAGCAGCAGCCTCTGGAATAGCATTCCTTAGCATTAATCCCAGGAAATCTGCAATCTTCACGCTCTTTGATAGCCATGCTACATTGCTGTTTACTTGGATGGAGCAGAGAGCACAACATCAGGACATAGGAAATATTACAATGCATGATAAGAAAGGTGTGAGCTCTACAGCAAGGCCTCTAACCCTTTGCCAGTGCCAAATACATAGGGCTTAACTCAGATCTGATCACAGCAGCAAATTTATTAGCTAAAACCATGTACACTGCAGGGGGGGGGGGTGTATAATATGTGCAGAGAGAGTTAGATTTTGGTGCGGTGTGTTCAAACTGAAATCTAAATTGCAGTGTAAAAACAAAACAGCCAGTATTTACCCTGCACACAAACAATATAACCCACCTAAATCTCTCTGCAAATGTTATATCTGCCCCCCCCCCCCCCCATCCCTGCAGTGCACATGGTTTTGCCCACTAGCTAACAAATTTGCTGCATCTGGGAATTACAGCAGCTTAATATTTCTTTTTACAGAAGGTTCAGCAAATTAAATTATTTAGTGAAATACTGTAATCATAACAGTTACAGGGATATTGTAGGTAGATTTATTGTCAGTGGATAAATGTAAAAATTAAACCCTTAGGCATAGTTCCAAAATGCTGTCATTGCAATCCAGATTTTAAGGATATCATGCTTGAGCACAGGTGACTTAATTAGAACTTCGGTCAATGTGAATTAACCATTGGACTCAACCATGGTTATCCTTAAAACCCAGGGGTCTATTTAAGATCGATCTTAATCGATGTTGGGCTTCCAGGTTGAAAAAAACACACACATTTACTAACATTTTAAAATTTATATAAAAAAATCATCTGTTCGTAAATGCAGTGCACATGGTTTTGCCCAACTGCTAACAAAAATCCTGCTGCGATCAACTCAGAATTACCCCCCATGGCCCTCATTCCGAGTTGTTCGCTCGCAAGCTGCTTTTAGCAGCATTGCACACGCTAAGCTGCCGCCTACTGGGAGTGAATCTTAGCATCTTAAAATTGCGAACGAAAGATTTGCAATATTGCGATAAGACATCTCTGTGCAGTTTCTGAGTAGCTCGAGACTTACTCTGCCAGTGCGATCAGTTCAGTGCTTGTCGTTCCTGGTTTGACGTCACAAACACACCCAGCGTTCGTCCAGACACTCCTCCGTTTCTCCAGCCACTCCCGCGTTTTCCCCAGAAACGGTAGCATTTTTTCCCACACGCCCCTAAAGCGGCCTGTTTCCGCCCAGAAACACCCACTTCCTGTCAATCACATTACGATCACCAGAACGATGAAAAAACCGTGAGTAATATTCCTAACTGCATAGCAAATTTACTTGGCGCAGTCGCAGTGTGAACATTGCGCATGCGCATTAAGCGGAAAATCGCTGCGATGCGAAGAAAATTACCGAGCGAACAACTCGGAATGACCACCTATGTGCACTGCAGGGAAGGCAGATTTAACATGTGCAGAGAGAGTTAGATTTGGGTGTGGTGTGTTCAATCTGCAATCTAATTTGCAGTGTAAAAATAAAGCAGTCAGTATTTACCCTGCACAGAAACATAATAACTCACCCAAATCTAACTCTTTCTGCACATGTTATATCTGCCTCCCCTGCAGTACACATGGTTTTGCCCAACTGCTAACAAAATTCCTGCTGCGATCATCTTGGAATTACCCCCATCGATTGATGTTTTCACACTGCTCGTGTATATAAGACATATAGGGCCTAATTCAGTTTGGATCGTAATACGCGTTCCAACCGCAAAAACTATGAAGAGGATGGGGGCATATACGCAGGGTCCATCCTGTGCGTGTGCCTACATTTTCTCCGGGTGCCCCGCAGAAAATGCGAATGCCTCTGCCTGTCAATCAGTAGAGGGCGTACCTTCGCAGGTATATCGCGATCATGAGCCATGTCTCCCATTTTTGTCATTATAGGTGCTCTGTGAGCTGCTGGCCATGCCCCAGCCCCTCTGTCTCCCGTGAATAGACATTGAGGCTTATTCAGACCAGATCGCTTCAATTTATTTTCACCCAGTGGGCAATCTGGTCTGCACTGCACATGCGTATGCGCCACAATGCGTAAGTGCGACGGTCCGGAGATCACAAGAAGATTGACAAGAAGAGGGTGTTTGTGTGGGTGGCAACTGAATGTTTCTAGGGAGTGTCCGGAAAAACACTGGAGGGACCCGGCGTTTTGTGGGAGGATTTGTGACGTCACCTCAATGGCTGAGTAAGTGCTGAGCTGTGCAGCTCTTGTGCACATGTGATCACACACCTGCACAGCAAATTTTCCCTTCCGCTGTAGGCGGCAACTACCTGATTACAGGGATGCAAAAAACACACCCTAGCGATCAGGTCTGAATTACCCACAATTAGAGATGAGCGGGTTCGGTTTCTCTGAATCCGAACCCGCACGAACTTCATGTTTTTTTTCACGGGTCCGAGCGACTCGGATCTTCCCGCCTTGCTCGGTTAACCCGAGCGCGCCCGAACGTCATCATGACGCTGTCGGATTCTCGCGAGACTCGGATTCTATATAAGGAGCCGCGCGTCGCCGCCATTTTCACACGTGCATTGAGATTGATAGGGAGAGGACGTGGCTGGCGTCCTCTCCATTTAGATTAGGAGAGAGAGAGAGAGAGAGAGAGATTGACCTGAGGCTGATACTGTAGAAGAGAGTGCAGAGTTTAGTGACTGACCACAGTGACCACCAGCAGTGCAGGGTTTTATTTAATATATCCGTTCTCTGCCTGAAAAAAACGGTACACACAGTGACTCAGTCACATACCATATCTGTGTGCACTGCTCAGCCCAGTGTGCTGCATGCCTGCATCATCTATGTATATATTATATATCTGACTGTGCTCAGCTCACACAGCTTATAATTGTGGGGGAGACTGGGGAGCACTGCAGTGCCAGTTATAGGTTATAGCAGGAGCCAGGAGTACAAGACAGTCACATACCATATCTGTGTGCACTGCTCAGCCCAGTGTGCTGCATCATCTATGTATATATTATATATCTGACTGTGCTCAGCTCACACAGCTTATAATTGTGGGGGAGACTGGGGAGCACTGCAGTGCCAGTTATAGGTTATAGCAGGAGCCAGGAGTACATATTATATTAAAATTAAACAGTGCACACTTTTGCTGCAGGAGTGCCACTGCCAGTGTGACTGACCAGTGACCTGACCACACTGACCACCAGTATAGTTAGTAGTATACTATATTGTGATTGCCTGAAAAAGTTAAACACTCGTCGTGTGACTTCACTTGTGTGGTGTTTTTTTTTTTATTCTATAAAAAACTCATTCTGCTGACAGACAGTGTCCAGCAGGTCCGTCATTATATAATATATATACCTGTCCGGCTGCAGTAGTGATATATATATATTTTTTATATCATTATTTATCATCCAGTCGCAGCAGACACAGTACGGTAGTTCACGGCTGTAGCTACCTCTGTGTCGGCACTCGGCAGTCCATCCATAATTGTATACCACCTACCCGTGGTTTTTTTTTCTTTCTTCTTTATACATACATACTACTACATCTCTTTATCAACCAGTCTATATTAGCAGCAGACACAGTACAGTACGGTAGTTCACGGCTGTGGCTACCTCTGTGTCGGCACTCGGCAGTCCGTCCATAATTGTATACCACCTAACCGTGGTTTTTTTTTCTTTCTTCTTTATACATACATACTACGACATCTCTTTATCAACCAGTCTATATTAGCAGCAGACACAGTACAGTACGGTAGTTCACGGCTGTGGCTACCTCTGTGTCGGCACTCGGCAGTCCGTCCATAATTGTATACCACCTAACCGTGGTTTTTTTTTCTTTCTTCTTCATGCATACATACTACGACATCTCTTTATCAACCAGTCTATATTAGCAGCAGACACAGTACAGTACGGTAGTTCATGGCTGTGGCTACCTCTGTGTCGGCACTCGGCAGTCCGTCCATAATTGTATACCACCTAACCGTGGTTTTTTTTTCTTTCTTCTTTATACATACGTACTACAACATCTCTTTATCAACCAGTCTATATTAGCAGCAGACACAGTACAGTACGGTAGTTCACGGCTGTGGCTACCTCTGTGTCGGCACTCGGCAGTCCGTCCATAATTGTATACCACCTACCCGTGGTTTTTTTTTCTTTCTTCTTTATACATACATACTACTACATCTCTTTATCAACCAGTCTATATTAGCAGCAGACACAGTACAGTACGGTAGTTCACGGCTGTGGCTACCTCTGTGTCGGCACTCGGCAGTCCGTCCATAATTGTATACCACCTACCCGTGGTTTTTTTTCTTTCTTCTTCATACATACATACTACGACATCTCTTTATCAACCAGTCTATATTAGCAGCAGACACAGTACAGTACGGTAGTTCACGGCTGTGGCTACCTCTGTGTCGGCACTCGGCAGTCCGTCCATAATTGTATACTAGTATCCATCCATCTCCATTGTTTACCTGAGGTGCCTTTTAGTTGTGCCTATTAAAATATGGAGAACAAAAATGTTGAGGTTCCAAAATTAGGGAAAGATCAAGATCCACTTCCACCTCGTGCTGAAGCTGCTGCCACTAGTCATGGCCGAGACGATGAAATGCCAGCAACGTCGTCTGCCAAGGCCGATGCCCAATGTCATAGTACAGAGCATGTCAAATCCAAAACACCAAATATCAGTAAAAAAAGGACTCCAAAACCTAAAATAAAATTGTCGGAGGAGAAGCGTAAACTTGCCAATATGCCATTTACCACACGGAGTGGCAAGGAACGGCTGAGGCCCTGGCCTATGTTCATGGCTAGTGGTTCAGCTTCACATGAGGATGGAGGCACTCAGCCTCTCGCTAGAAAAATGAAAAGACTCAAGCTGGCAAAAGCAGTAGCACCGCAAAGAACTGTGCGTTCTTCGAAATCCCAAATCCACAAGGAGAGTCCAATTGTGTCGGTTGCGATGCCTGACCTTCCCAACACTGGACGTGAAGAGCATGCGCCTTCCACCATTTGCACGCCCCCTGCAAGTGCTGGAAGGAGCACCCGCAGTCCAGTTCCTGATAGTCAGATTGAAGATGTCAGTGTTGAAGTACACCAGGATGAGGAGGATATGGGTGTTGCTGGCGCTGGGGAGGAAATTGACCAGGAGGATTCTGATGGTGAGGTGGTTTGTTTAAGTCAGGCACCCGGGGAGACACCTGTTGTCCGTGGGAGGAATATGGCCGTTGACATGCCTGGTGAAAATACCAAAAAAATCAGCTCTTCAGTGTGGAGGTATTTCAACAGAAAAGCGGACAACAGGTGTCAAGCCGTGTGTTGCCTTTGTCAAGCTGTAATAAGTAGGGGTAAGGACGTTAACCACCTCGGAACATCCTCCCTTATACGTCACCTGCAGCGCATTCATAATAAGTCAGTGACAAGTTCAAAAACTTTGGGTGACAGCGGAAGCAGTCCACTGACCAGTAAATCCCTTCCTCTTGTAACCAAGCTCACGCAAACCACCCCACCAACTCCCTCAGTGTCAATTTCCTCCTTCCCCAGGAATGCCAATAGTCCTGCAGGCAATGTCACTGGCAATTCTGACGAGTCCTCTCCTGCCTGGGATTCCTCCGATGCATCCTTGCGTGTAACGCCTACTGCTGCTGGCGCTGCTGTTGTTGCTGCTGGGAGTCGATGGTCATCCCAGAGGGGAAGTCGTAAGCCCACTTGACCTACTTCGAGTAAGCAATTGACTGTTCAACAGTCCTTTGCGAGGAAGATGAAATATCACAGCAGTCATCCTGCTGCAAAGCGGATAACTGAGGCCTTGACAACTATGTTGGTGTTAGACGTGCGTCCGGTATCCGCCGTTAGTTCACAGGGAACTAGACAATTTATTGAGGCAGTGTGCCCCCGTTACCAAATACCATCTAGGTTCCACTTCTCTAGGCAGGCGATACCGAGAATGTACACGGACGTCAGAAAAAGACTCACCAGTGTCCTAAAAAATGCAGTTGTACCCAATGTCCACTTAACCACGGACATGTGGACAAGTGGAGCAGGGCAGGGTCAGGACTATATGACTGTGACAGCCCACTGGGTAGATGTATGGACTCCCGCCGCAAGAACAGCAGCGGCGGCACCAGTAGCAGCATCTCGCAAACGCCAACTCTTTCCTAGGCAGGCTACGCTTTGTATCACCGGTTTCCAGAATACGCACACAGCTGAAAACCTCTTACGGCAACTGAGGAAGATCATCGCGGAATGGCTTACCCCAATTGGACTCTCCTGTGGATTTGTGGCATCGGACAACGCCAGCAATATTGTGTGTGCATTAAATATGGGCAAATTCCAGCACGTCCCATGTTTTGCACATACCTTGAATTTGGTGGTGCAGAATTATTTAAAAAACGACAGGGGCGTGCAAGAGATGCTGTCGGTGGCCAGAAAAATTGCGGGACACTTTCGGCGTACAGGCACCACGTACAGAAGACTGGAGCACCACCAAAAACTACTGAACCTGCCCTGCCATCATCTGAAGCAAGAAGTGGTAACGAGGTGGAATTCAACCCTCTATATGCTTCAGAGGTTGGAGGAGCAGCAAAAGGCCATTCAAGCCTATACAATTGAGCACGATATAGGAGGTGGAATGCACCTGTCTCAAGCGCAGTGGAGAATGATTTCAACGTTGTGCAAGGTTCTGATGCCCTTTGAACTTGCCACACGTGAAGTCAGTTCAGACACTGCCAGCCTGAGTCAGGTCATTCCCCTCATCAGGCTTTTGCAGAAGAAGCTGGAGACATTGAAGGAGGAGCTAACACGGAGCGATTCCGCTAGGCATGTGGGACTTGTGGATGGAGCCCTTAATTCGCTTAACAAGGATTCACGGGTGGTCAATCTGTTGAAATCAGAGCACTACAATTTGGCCACCGTGCTCGATCCTAGATTTAAAGCCTACCTTGGATCTCTCTTTCCGGCAGACACAAGTCTGCTGGGGTTGAAAGACCTGCTGGTGAGAAAATTGTCAAGTCAAGCGGAACGCGACCTGTCAACATCTCCTCCTTCACATTCTCCCGCAACTGGGGGTGCGAGGAAAAGGCTCAGAATACCGAGCCCACCCGCTGGCGGTGATGCAGGGCTGTCTGGAGCGACTGCTGATGCTGACATCTGGTCCGGACTGAAGGACCTGACAACGATTACGGACATGTCGTCTACTGTCACTGCATATGATTCTCTCACCATTGAAAGAATGGTGGAGGATTATATGAGTGACCGCATCCAAGTAGGCACGTCACACAGTCCATACTTATACTGGCAGGAAAAAGAGGCAATTTGGAGGCCATTGCACAAACTGGCTTTATTCTACCTAAGTTGCCCTCCCACAAGTGTGTACTCCGAAAGAGTGTTTAGTGCCGCCGCTCACCTTGTCAGCAATCGGCGTACGAGGTTACATCCAGAAAATGTGGAGAAGATGATGTTCATTAAAATGAATTATAATCAATTCCTCCGCGGAGACATTGACCAGCAGCAATTGCCTCCACAAAGTACACAGGGAGCTGAGATGGTGGATTCCAGTGGGGACGAATTGATAATCTGTGAGGAGGGGGATGTACACGGTGATATATCGGAGGGTGATGATGAGGTGGACATCTTGCCTCTGTAGAGCCAGTTTGTGCAAGGAGAGATTAATTGCTTCTTTTTTTGGGGGGGTCCAAACCAACCCGTCATATCAGTCACAGTCGTGTGGCAGACCCTGTTACTGAAATGATGGGTTGGTTAAAGTGTGCATGTCCTGTTTTGTTTATACAACATAAGGGTGGGTGGGAGGGCCCAAGGACAATTCCATCTTGCACCTCTTTTTTCTTTTATTTTTCTTTGCGTCATGTGCTGTTTGGGGAGGGTTTTTTGGAAGGGACATCCTGCGTGACACTGCAGTGCCACTCCTAAATGGGCCCGGTGTTTGTGTCGGCCACTAGGGTCGCTAATCTAACTCACACAGTCAGCTACCTCATTGCGCCTCTTTTTTTCTTTGCGTCATGTGCTGATTGGGGAGGGTTTTTTGGAAGGGACATCCTGCGTGACACTGCAGTGCCACTCCTAAATGGGCCCGGTGTTTGTGTCGGCCACTAGGGTCGCTAATCTTACTCACACAGTCAGCTACCTCATTGCGCCTCTTTTTTTCTTTGCGTCATGTGCTGATTGGGGAGGGTTTTTTGGAAGGGACATCCTGCGTGACACTGCAGTGCCACTCCTAAATGGGCCCGGTGTTTGTGTCGGCCACTAGGGTCGCTAATCTTACTCACACAGTCAGCTACCTCATTGCGCCTCTTTTTTTCTTTGCGTCATGTGCTGATTGGGGAGGGTTTTTTGGAAGGGACATCCTGCGTGACACTGCAGTGCCACTCCTAAATGGGCCCGGTGTTTGTGTCGGCCACTAGGGTCGCTAATCTTACTCACACAGTCAGCTACCTCATTGCGCCTCTTTTTTTCTTTGCGTCATGTGCTGATTGGGGAGGGTATTTTGGAAGGGACATCCTGCGTGACACTGCAGTGCCACTCCTAAATGGGCCCGGTGTTTGTGTCGGCCACTAGGGTCGCTAATCTTACTCACACAGTCAGCTACCTCATTGCGCCTCTTTTTTTCTTTGCGTCATGTGCTGATTGGGGAGGGTTTTTTGGAAGGGACATCCTGCGTGACACTGCAGTGCCACTCCTAAATGGGCCCGATGTTTGTGTCGGCCACTAGGGTCGCTAATCTTACTCACACAGTCAGCTACCTCATTGCGCCTCTTTTTTTCTTTGCGTCATGTGCTGATTGGGGAGGGTTTTTTGGAAGGGACATCCTGCGTGACACTGCAGTGCCACTCCTAAATGGGCCCGGTGTTTGTGTCGGCCACTAGGGTCGCTAATCTTACTCACACAGTCAGCTACCTCATTGCGCCTCTTTTTTTCTTTGCGTCATGTGCTGATTGGGGAGGGTTTTTTGGAAGGGACATCCTGCGTGACACTGCAGTGCCACTCCTAAATGGGCCCGGTGTTTGTGTCGGCCACTAGGGTCGCTTATCTTACTCACACAGTCAGCTACCTCATTGCGCCTCTTTTTTTCTTTGCGTCATGTGCTGATTGGGGAGGGTTTTTTGGAAGGGACATCCTGTGTGACACTGCAGTGCCACTCCTAGATGGGCCAGGTGTTTGTGTCGGCCACTAGTGTCGCTTAGCTTAGTCATCCAGCGACCTTGGTGCAAATTTTAGGACTAAAAATAATATTGTGAGGTGTGAGGTATTCAGAGTAGACTGAAAATGAGTGGAAATTATGGTTTTTGAGGTTAATAATAATATGGGATCAAAATGACCCCCAAATTCTATGATTTAAGCTGTTTTTTAGTGTTTTTTAAAAAAAAACACCCGAATCCAAAACACACCCGAATCCGACAAAAAAAATTCGGTGAGGTTTTGCCAAAACGCGGTCGAACCCAAAACACAGCCGCGGAACCGAACCCAAAACCAAAACACAAAACCCGAAAAATTTCAGGCGCTCATCTCTACCCACAATGTGC
This sequence comes from Pseudophryne corroboree, assembly GCF_028390025.1. Lineage (NCBI taxonomy): Eukaryota > Metazoa > Chordata > Amphibia > Anura > Myobatrachidae > Pseudophryne > Pseudophryne corroboree. The sequence goes on along the minus strand of NW_026970496.1, from coordinate 66,590 downwards.
ATATTTGCAGAGCAACAAGCTACAGGGAGCCTTCCACCCCCCCCCCCCCTTCCCCATGGGAAGGGGGGGGGGGGGGGTTGTTTGGGTTAGCTGGACATTCCCCAAAAAAGTGACTGTCCTGCAAAAATTGGGATAGTTGGGAGGTATGTTCAAATACATTTATTGTTTTGCATGCAGGGTAAATACTGGCTTCTTTGACATTTAGCCACAAATGCTGCACAGCTGAATTACAGTATTACACTGCAATTAACAGTTATGCTAGGACATTCCCCCTCCCAAATCTACCTCTCTCTGCATGTTACATCTGTCCCACAGTGGCGTGCGGTGAGGTCAGTGGCTAGTGAGGCACTACAGCCATAATGTCCGCCGAATCCTGCCGATGACCCTTAGCCAATGCCCGCTACTGCCTCTGAGCCGATACCCGCTGCCACCGCCAATGGCTTACAAACTCGCCCACAATCAACTGACCCAGCCCTCCACCACTAATTTCTATCTCAGTCCGATGCCGCCAATGCCCGCTGCCTGCCTGCTCATTGTTCTCGTTATATATTATAAATTTTTAAAGAACAAAAAAATGAGTGTTTGGGACTGGGAAGGGTGAGGGAGGAGGACATGAATGCAATTTTGTTGTCCAGGGCTTCCATTAACTTAAAGGAGAAGGGTCTGAATGGGTTAAAAAAAAATGCGTGAGGTCCCCCCTCCTTAGTATAACCAGCCTCGGGCTCTTTGAGCCGGTCCTGGTTATTTAAATACTGGGGGAAAAATTGGACAGGGGTTCCCCGTATTTAGACAACTAGCACCGGGCTCTTAGACCGGTCCAGGTTCCAAAAATACGTGGGACAATAGATGTAGGGGTCCCCCATATTTTTAAAACCAGCACCGGGCTCCACTAGCCAGAGAGATAATGCCACAGCCGGGGGACACTTTTATGTAGGTCCCTGCGGCCCTGGCATTACCCCTCCAACTAGTCACCCCTGGCCGGGGTTCCCTGGAGGAGTGGGGACCCCTTAAATCAAGAGGTTCCTCCCCTCGAGGCACCCAAGGGCCAGGGGTGAAGCCCGAGGCTGTCCCCAGCACCCCTGGGTGGTGGGTGCCGGGCTGATAGCCATGTGTGTAAAAAAAGAATATTGTTTTTTCGTTGTGGAACTACAAGGCCCAGCAAGCCTCCCCCGCTTGCTGGTACTTGGAGAACCTCAAGTACCAGCAGGCGGGGAAATAACGGGCTTGCTGGTACCTGTAGTTCTACAACAACAAAAAATACCCAAATAAAAACACAAACACACACAGCGTGACAGTAAAATTATTGAGACAGGCTGTAGCATGTGGGTGCATGCAACCCTATAAAAGTGATGGATTGGGTGACTATTACAATACCCACTGTTGCTGTCTGAAAAATGATGGATTTATAGATTGCTCTGCCGAGACATGTTTTTTTCTAAAATGCACCACAGGTATGGATGGATAGTATACTTGACGACACAGAGGTAGGTAGAGCAGTGGCCTACTGTACCGTAATGCTATATATTATATTATTTATTATTATTATTATTATTATCCTTTATTTATATGGCGCCACAAGGGTTCCGCAGTGCCCAATTACAGAGTACATAAACAAATAATCAAACAGGAAAACAGCAACTTACAGTTGACGACAATATAGGACAAGTACAGGGTAAATAAACATAGCTACATCAGCAGATGACACTGGAATAAGTATCAGGTGGCAGAAGACTGCTGGATTTGGTGCAGCTGAAGATTATTAAAGTAAGAAAAGAGTAAGCACATGAGGGAAGAGGGCCCTGCTCGTGAGAGCTTACATTCTAAAAGGGAGGGGTAGACAGACAGGGGTGAGACAGATGGGGTACATAGAGAGCATGGAACAGAGGTTTAGGATGAGATCTGGCTGGGTTTGGTGAAGGAAGTGGGTCTTGAGAGCCCGTTTGAAGTTTTGTAGAGAGGTGGAGAGTCTGAGGGGGAGAGGTAGGGAATTCCAGAGAAGTGGTGCAGCACGTGAAAAATCTTGGAGGTAGGAGTGGGAGGAAGTAATCCGTAGGCAGGAGAGTCGGTGTGCAAAAGCAGAGCGAAGAGGACGGGTGGGAGTGTAAAGCGAGATAAGATCAGAGATGTAGATGGGAGAGGAGTGGGTGAGGGCTTTGTAAGCAAGTGTGAGAAGCTTGAAATGGATTCTGAAAGGGAAGGGGAGCCAGTGAAGGACTAGTAAGAGAGGAGAGGTGGACGTAGTGCGTTTGGTGAGGAAAATGAGCCGGGCAGCAGCATTGAGGATAGATTGGAGTGGAGAGAGGTATTTGTCAGGAATGCCAGTCAGGAAGAGATTACAGCAGTCCAGTCTGGAGATGACCAGTGAGTGGATAAGAGTCTTAGTAGCATCCTGGGTCAGAAAAAGTCTGATCCTGGAAATATTTTTTAGATGAAAACGGCAGGTTTGTGAGAGGTGCTGAATGTGTGGTTTGAAGGAGAGGGAGGAGTCAAGGATTACTCCAAGACAGCGCGCTTGGGGGGTAGAGGAGATAGTAGTGCCATCAATAGATAATGAGATTGTAGGAGGTGAGATTATGCGGGAGGGAGGGAAGATGATCAGCTCGGTCTTAGACATGTTAAGTTTAAGAAAGCGCTGGGACATCCAGGAAGAGATAGCAGAGAGACAGTTGGAGATACGAGTGAGGAGAGTAGGGGAGAGGTCTGGAGAGGAAAGATAGATTTGAGTGTCATCAGCATAGAGATGATATTGGAAACCAAAAGAACTAATGAGCTTACCTAGTGAGGACGTATAGAGAGAGAAGAGAAGAGGACCAAGGACAGAACCTTGGGGTACCCCTACAGTTAGTGGAAGTGAGGGGGAGGTGGAGTCATGAGAGGAGACAGAGAATGAACGGTCAGAAAGGTAGGACGACAACCAAGAGAGGGCAGTGTTACGCAGACCAATGGAGTGAAGGATTTGCAGTAGGAGAGGATGGTCCACAGTGTCAAAAGCAGCAGAGAGATCAAGTAGAATAAGTAGAGAGTAGTGTCCCTTAGATTTAGCAGCATGGAGGTCATTGCATACTTTTGTAAGGGCAGTTTCAGTGGAGTGGAGAGGATGGAAGCCAGACTGGAATGGGTCAAGCAGTGAGTGTGAGGAAAGAAAGGAAGTAAGGCGGTTGTAGACAATACGCTCAAGGAGTTTGGAGGCAAAAGGGAGGAGAGAGATGGGTCGGTAGTTGGAGAGAGTGTTTGGATCAAGGGTAGGTTTTTTAAGAATAGGAGAGATGAGAGCGTGCTTGAAGGCAGAGGGGACAGTGCCTGATGAGAGGGAGAGATTGAGAAGGTGGGAAAGATGGGAACAAGCAGAAGAAGAGAGGTGGCAAAGGAGGCGGGAGGGGATAGGGTCAAGTGGGGAGGTGGTGAGGGGACAGGAACGAATGAGGGCCATGACTTCCTCTCCAGATGCATGGGAGAAAGATGACAGAGTTGGTGCGAGGGATGGGGAGGGTTGGTAAGGGATGGGAGAAGGCTGGTTACTGATAGTCTGGTGTGATGTGATGTCCTGACGTATGGAGTCAATTTTGGATGTGAAGTAAGTGGCAAAGTCAAGAGCAGAGAGTGAGGAAGGGAGACGAGGTGGAGGTGGGCAGAGGAGTGAGTTGAGAGTGGCAAAGAGGCGCCGGGGGTTGGAAGACTGGGAGGAGATGAGGTTCTTGAAGTATGACTGTTTAGCAAGAGAAAGGGCAGCACTGAAGGATGAGAGCATAAGTTTGAAATGGAGGAAGTCTGCCCTAGAGCGTGATTTCCTCCAGTGTCGCTCAGCAGTACATGAGCATTTTTGCAGATATCTGGTGCATTTGGTGTGCCAGGGTTGAGGTGTTAATTTGCAAGGGTGAATAGTGGTTGGTGGAGCAACAGAGTCAAGAGCAGAAGTAAGGGAAGCATTGTATGTGGAAGTGGCTTGTTCAGGGCATGAGAGAGAGAGAATAGGAGAGAGAAGTGAGTCAAACAGGGAGGAAAGGAATGTGGTGTCAATAGCTTCAATGTTACGCTTAGTGATGGTAGCCTTAGGAGGTAGAGATGGGGAAGTCGAGAGAGATAGGTTGAAGGAGAGCAGGTGGTGGTCACAGAGGGGAAATGGGGAGTTGGAAAAATCAGAAATATCACAGCGGTGAGTGAAGACCAGATCCAGTGAGCTCCCATTCACATGGGAGGGTGAGGAGGTCCACTGGGAGAGACCAAGTGAAGAGGTGAGGTTAAGGAGTTTAGAGGCAGGGGATTGTGTGGGGATGTCAATAGGGATGTTGAAATTGCCTAGGATAATGGTGGGAATGTCAGAAGAGAGGAAGTGAGGAAGCCAGGAAGCAAAGTTGTCGATGAATTTGGAAGCAGTGCCAGGGGGGCGGTAAATGACAGCTACTCTAAGATGGACTGGTTGGAAGAGGCATATGGCGTGGACCTCAAATGTAGAGAATATAAGGGATGGTTCTGGTGGTATGAGTTGGTAGGAGTAACTAGAAGGTAAAAGGACCCCAACACCACCCCCATGGCGACCCCCAGGTCGGGGTGTGTGTGAATGTAAGGCCCCCAGCAGAGAGAGCAGCAGCAGAAGTAGTGTCAGAGGGCGTAATCCAAGTTTCAGTAATGGCTAGTAGGTGTAGGGAGTTGGAAATGAAAAGGTCATGAGTGGGGACCAGTTTGTTACAAACAGATCTGGCATTCCAGAGGGCACAGGATAGGGGGTATGAGTTTGTGGGAGAGATGTGAATTAGATTTTCAGGGTTGCTGTAGCGATTAGGTGGGATTAACTTTGAGGGCAGGGATGATGAGAGAGTAGTGATGGTACGGGTGCCTGAGCTAGGAGGGGAAACTGCAGGAGGTGGGCAGGGAGGGAGGTCAGTGTGATGTGGATGGGGGTGTGGGGAGGTGACAGGGAAGGGAGAGAGGGAGCAGGGCTGAGTTGTGGGGTAGCAGGACCATGGGGCAGAGGTGAATGAAAGTGGGGTAACAGGAAAGGTGGGGGAAGGAAACAGAGGGATGGAGGGGAGACAGAGGAGGGGAGAGAGGAGGAGGTGGAGGAGACTAGTGGGGGAAGGATAAAGATACATTATTAGGTAGACACTGAGTGATGTGGGGAGTATAAGAAAACCTTGACATAGTGTTAAGTAGGTAAATAGGTTGAAGTAGTGGAAGTAGGAGAGGAGACTGTAAGGCAATCCGAGCAGAAGAATTGCAGGTGAGAAAAGCAGTGTAGGCTCAAGGGGTGTAGATTTAGTATGAAATGAGTCAAAAGCGTAGATAAAGTGGGTGCAGAAATGTATTTGGAGTGTAAGAAATGAAAGGATTGTGAGAGGTTTAAGAAGCAATGGTAATTATGTTAGATGTTTTAAGTGTTTGCAGGTAAAATTGCATTGGTGCAGCTGTGCTTAAAAAACAAAATTACAATAATACAGATACAGGCATTTGTAGGTGAAATGGATGGTTTATGAAATGTCCAAGTAAGGTAGTTCTGTGCTATGTAATCAGATGCAACAATCAGGAGGTGAGTGATCTGAGGAGTAAGTGACTCACATTTGTTATTAGTTCTTCAGTTTTCTTTGTTTTGTTAGATTGGTGTGCTTCTGTTTTCCTTCTTTTTCACTTCGATTGAACGCTGATTGAACACTGCTGTTATGTGTCAATTTTATCACGCTTTGATAAAAATGCACGCTTAGATCAATAAATGCACAGCCAAATGGCTTTGCACAGCCTACACCATTGGACTTAAGTAGAAGACTATTACAAGTGAAACCAATAATTGAAATCTGTAACCACGCCCCACCCCCTCAAATGCCAGGCAATAAATTACATTAAAAACAACAACCAGGCATTCCACAAAGATTAAACTGGGTCTATATCATTCAAAACTTTAAAAAAGTACTTCAAAATCACATACTATGCAATAATGTTTCAATTTGCATTACCCAGCAGAATTAGCTTTGCATATATAGATATAGTGCAGCAGAATATATTGGTGGTTGTAGTCAATTGTAATTACCTGGAGGTGACAAGAAGAGAAGAAACGTCAATTCACAATCGATATCAGCTGAAGATAAATTAACGCTGATTGAACACTGCTGTTATGTGTCAATTTTATCACGCTTTGATAAAAATGCACGCTTGGATCAATAAATGCGCAGCCAAACGGCTTTGCACAGCCTACACCATTGGACTTAAGTAGAAGACTATTACAAGTAAAACCAATAATTGAAATCTGTAACCAAACCCCCCCCACCTCAAATGTCAGGCAATAAATTACCTTAAAAACAACAACCAGGCATTCCACAAAGATTAAACTGGGTCTATATCATTCAAAACTTTAAAAAAGTACTTAAAAATAAACATACTATGCAATAATGTTTCAATTTGCATTACCCAGCAGAATTAGCTTTGCATATATAGATATAGTGCAGCAGAATATATTGGTGGTTGTAGTCAATTGTAATTACTCAGCAGAATTAGCTTTGCATATATAGATATAGTGCAGCAGAATATATTGGTGGTTGTAGTCAATTGTAATTACCCAGCAGAATTAGCTTTGCAAATATAGATATAGTGCAGCAGATATATTGGTGGTTGTAGTCAATTGTAATTACCCAGCAGAATTAGCTTTGCATATATATAGTGCAGCAGAATATATTGGTGGTTGTAGTAAATTGTAATTACCCAGCAGCAGCTCTACTGCACTCGACATCACCAGTGCTCACAATATATATAATGCTATATACTATGCCATAGTGGTGCTTACTATATAACACCTCCTACTGCGTTCCCCCTGGCAATGAGCATGACACCCAGAGAGTGAAACCCCTGGCAATGAGCATGACACCCAGCACGTGAAACTCTTGGCGTTGAGCAGTTTTTGTAAAAGTAATTAGAAGCTTTACTGTAGGGCATAGTGTATCACAGATATTGTGGTGAGTGACATAATATGTTCCAAAGGGCATTAATGTGTGGGGCTTAACATGGTGGAAATTACTGTACTTTTTTCCCTGTGGTGGCCGAGGTCTGTTGGTGCAGGGTCAAGAACTAGGGTGTAAGGTAGTCTTTGCCTGCAAGGCTACGCTCATTTTATGGAGACCATACCCATACATTTAAGTGTGGCATATACCTGCGCTTGCTCGCGGGGTGAGAACATCTCCCTAATTGAATTCAGCGATATGAATAGAGGTTGTGCAGCAGCCACAGAAAGGGTTAATCTCTGCAGCTTGTCACTAAATTACATTGTTGCAATTTTAGCTGGGAGCTGCAATAATTACTCTAATACATAACACAGCCAACACTTCTATATTCACACAATATACTGCATGGTGAATATAGAAGTGGTGCTTGCTAAACAGCACCTCCTACTGCATTCCACATCACCGCTGGTCACACTCATATCAGGCCCATAATGCTGTATACTATGCCATAGTGGTGCTTACTATATAACACCAGGTGCTGTGCAGTGGTCAAAACACACTAACTGGTCCCATGCTGTTGTTGAACTAAAGGCCTATACACACGATGAGATTCGGTCTATGCTAATAGGTTTAAAAAGGTTACATAAAAGCTACTTTATGTATTTATTCATTAAAGTTTTTAAGTTGTATTTTACAACCATACAATGATATGATATATAATGTATCGTATAATCATTACATAATGTTGATGGCATTGAATTGTCTCTGCCTTGACTAGTGGCAGCAGCTTCAGCACTAGGTGGAAGTGGATCTTGATCTTTCCCTATTTTACCCTCCACCTTTTTGTTCTCCATTTTTTAATGTGTGGAATTATATGCCAGTAATATATCTGGAATTAGACGGTGGTAATGTCTGGAATTAGATACCACTAGATAGATACCAGATATCACTGTGACTGGAATGATGACATATGCACAGTGACAGGACACTACCACAGCACCCTACAGCAGCCATATGCGGCACAAGACACTGGAGTATTAGTAATGTACTGTAGTATACTGAGCACCACAAGACAATGAGCAGTGATACGGAGCACTGATGAGATTACTAGAACTGACACTGAGCAGCCAGATGCAGCACTGGACTATTAGTAATGTTCTGTAGTATACTGAGCACCACAATGCAGCACAAGACAATGAGCAGTGATACTGAGCACTGATGAGGATACTAGAACTGACACTGAGCAGCAAGATGCAGCACTGGACTATTAGTAATGTACTCTAGTATACTGAGCACCACATTGCAGCACAAGACAATGAGCAGTGATACTGAGCACTGATGAGGATACTACTGAGAACTGACACTGAGCAGGAGAGACACACTACAATTTCATCTTGCGCCTCTTTTTTTATTTATCTTTGCATCATGTGCTGTTTGGGGCTATTTTTTTAAGTGCCATCCTGTCTGACACTGCAGTGCCACTCCTAGATGGGCCAGGTGTTTGTGCTGCCCACTTGGGTCGCTTAGCTTAGTCATCCAGGGACCTTGGTGCAAATTTTAGGACTAAAAATAATATTGGGAGGTGTGAGGTGTTCAGAATAGACTGGAAAGGAGTAGAAATTATGGTTATTGAGCTTAATACTATAGGATCAAAATTACCCCCAAATTCTATGATTTTAGCTGTTTGAGGTTTTAAAAAAAAATCACCCGAATACAAAACCCGAAAGGGTGGTTTTGCCAAAACGCGTCCGTATCCAAAACACAACTGCGGATCCGAAACCAAAACCAAAACATGAAACACGAAAAATGCCCGCTGCACATCTCTAGTTAGGGGAGAAGCATGTAGCCTTGTAGACTATGCACAGCTATATCTAGAAAAATATACGATCTAATCTTTAACCAACCAATGCAAGAAAGTATTTAATGTGAAAATACGAAACACTAGACTAATTGGAGGTGCGCCCTAAAGCAAATTACAATGTTAGGATTAGGGGGTTCGGAAAGACCTCTAGTGTAAACACTACTATATACATTTTAAGATAGGAAGGTACAAATTACATATTCACATTGCATCTATGGGCTGGATTCAAATGTCCCTTTCCTCCCTCAATCGTGCCCGTCAGCAGCTATTCTAATGTTGCTGCCAACGGGTGCGACATGTTTATTTCAGCTCGCTACCCCCAGGGGAAACAAGCTGAAATGTGTGCAAAGAGACCCATTTGGGCAACCAAACGGTGTCTTTTCATGATCGCGCCCATTACTTTATTCAGGTTTAGGTGCTTTGTGCACCTAAACCAGAGTGTAATGTGCGCAATAATTGAGGGCATTTGAATTTCCCTTATATGTGTGTGTGTGTGATATACACACAGACACACATAATGTATTTCTTTATATAATGGACACCTCAGTTTCTATTCATCCATGTCCTGCCCCCTACTCTGTCAGACCCCTTCCCCTCTACTTTTCTGACCCCAAACGCCACTCATTCTTGTTGAGTGCTGGTGGGCCCATTCAGAATTTTGCTATGGGGCCCACAAAGGTCTAGTTACGCCACTGGGCAGGGTTATAGAGGAGGCGGTGCAAGGCATCCTGGGAACAGTCAAAGCTTTAGCCTGTTGGTGCCTTGGATCAAGATCCAACTCTACACCCCGATGTTAGTGTAGTGACTTTTGGGGTTAAGGTTTTACAGAAAGTTACAGGTTTTTTTAATTTAGTAAAATATGCCCCATTTTAAAGATAGGGCATTTACATTTGTTGCACCTGTGCAGTACATAGCAGCCTGCAGGGCATGTACAGTGGCTTCATTTGGGTGCACATACATTGCCGGCTCCTGGTCGCAAACTGAAATTATTGTGTGTAAGTGGAATTAGCGGTGTTTATTAGAGATGAGCGCCTGAAATTTTTCGGGTTTTGTGTTTTGGTTTTGGGTTCGGTTCCGCGGCCGTGTTTTGGGTTCGAACGCGTTTTGGCAAAACCTCACCGAATTATTTTTGTCGGATTCGGGTGTGTTTTGGATTCGGGTGTTTTTTTCCAAAAACACTAAAAAACAGCTTAAATCATAGAATTTGGGGGTCATTTTGATCCCAAAGTATTATTAACCTCAAAAACCATAATTTACACTCATTTTCAGTCTATTCTGAATACCTCACACCTCACAATATTATTTTTAGTCCTAAAATTTGCACCGAGGTCGCTGTGTGAGTAAGATAAGCGACCCTAGTGGCCGACACAAACACCGGGCCCATCTAGGAGTGGCACTGCAGTGTCACGCAGGATGTCCCTTCCAAAAAACCCTCCCCAAACAGCACATGACGCAAAGAAAAAAAGAGGCGCAATGAGGTAGCTGTGTGAGTAAGATTAGCGACCCTAGTGGCCGACACAAACACCGGGCCCATCTAGGAGTGGCACTGCAGTGTCACGCAGGATGTCCCTTCCAAAAAACCCTCCCCAAACAGCAGATGACGCAAAGAAAAAAAGAGGCGCAATGAGGTAGCTGTGTGAGTAAGATTAGCGACCCTAGTGGCCGACACAAACACCGGGCCCATCTAGGAGTGGCACTGCAGTGTCACGCAGGATGGCCCTTCCAAAAAACCCTCCCCAAACAGCACATGACGCAAAGAAAAAAAGAGGCGCAATGAGGTAGCTGTGTGAGTAAGATTAGCGACCCTAGTGGCCGACACAAACACCGGGCCCATCTAGGAGTGGCACTGCAGTGTCACGCAGGATGTCCCTTCCAAAAAACCCTCCCCAAACAGCACATGACGCAAAGAAAAAAAGAGGCGCAATGAGGTAGCTGTGTGAGTAAGATTAGCGACCCTAGTGGCCGACACAAACACCGGGCCCATCTAGGAGTGGCACTGCAGTGTCACGCAGGATGTCCCTTCCAAAAAACCCTCCCCAAACAGCACATGACGCAAAGAAAAAAAGAGGCGTAATGAGGTAGTTGACTGTGTGAGTAAGATTAGCGACCCTAGTGGCCGACACAAACACCGGGCCCATCTAGGAGTGGCACTGCAGTGTCACGCAGGATGTCCCTTCCAAAAAACCCTCCCCAATCAGCACATGATGCAAAGAAAAAGAAAAGAAAAAAGAGGTGCAAGATGGAATTGTCCTTGGGCCCTCCCACCCACCCTTATGTTGTATAAACAAAACAGGACATGCACACTTTAACCAACCCATCATTTCAGTGACAGGGTCTGCCACACGACTGTGACTGATATGACGGGTTGGTTTGGACCCCCCCCAAAAAAGAAGCAATTAATCTCTCCTTGCACAAACTGGCTCTACAGAGGCAAGATGTCCACCTCATCTTCACCCTCCGATATATCACCGTGTACATCCCCCTCCTCACAGATTATCAATTCGTCCCCACTGGAATCCACCATCTCAGCTCCCTGTGTACTTTGTGGAGGCAATTGCTGCTGGTCAATGTCTCCGCGGCGGAATTGATTATAATTCATTTTAATGAACATCATCTTCTCCACATTTTCTGGATGTAACCTCGTACGCCGATTGCTGACAAGGTGAGCGGCGGCACTAAACACTCTTTCGGAGTACACACTTGTGGGAGGGCAACTTAGGTAGAATAAAGCCAGTTTGTGCAAGGGCCTCCAAATTGCCTCTTTTTCCTGCCAGTATAACTACGGACTGTGTGACGTGCCTACTTGGATGCGGTCACTCATATAATCCTCCACCATTCTATCAATGTTGAGAGAATCATATGCAGTGACAGTAGACGACATGTCCGTAATCGTTGTCAGGTCCTTCAGTCCGGACCAGATGTCAGCATCAGCAGTCGCTCCAGACTGCCCTGCATCACCGCCAGCTGGTGGGCTCGGAATTCTGAGCCTTTTCCTCGCACCCCCAGTTGCGGGAGAATGTGAAGGAGGAGATGTTGACAGGTCGCGTTCCGCTTGACTTGACAATTTTGTCACCAGCAGGTCTTTCAACCCCAGCAGACCTGTGTCTGCCGGAAAGAGAGATCCAAGGTAGGCTTTAAATCTAGGATCGAGCACGGTGGCCAAAATGTAGTGCTCTGATTTCAACAGATTGACCACCCGTGAATCCTTGTTAAGCGAATTAAGGGCTGCATCCACAAGTCCCACATGCCTAGCGGAATCGCTCCCTTTTAGCTCCTTCTTCAATGCCTCCAGCTTCTTCTGCAAAAGCCTGATGAGGGGAATGACCTGACTCAGGCTGGCAGTGTCTGAACTGACTTCACGTGTGGCAAGTTCAAAGGGCATCAGAACCTTGCACAACGTTGAAATCATTCTCCACTGCACTTGAGACAGGTGCATTCCACCTCCTATATCGTGCTCAATTGTATAGGCTTGAATGGCCTTTTGCTGCTCCTCCAACCTCTGAAGCATATAGAGGGTTGAATTCCACCTCGTTACCACTTCTTGCTTCAGATGATGGCAGGGCAGGTTCAGTAGTTTTTGGTGGTGCTCCAGTCTTCTGTACGTGGTGCCTGTACGCCGAAAGTGTCCCGCAATTTTTCTGGCCACCGACAGCATCTCTTGCACGCCCCTGTCGTTTTTTAAAAAATTCTGCATCACCAAATTCAAGGTATGTGCAAAACATGGGACGTGCTGGAATTTGCCCATATTTAATGCACACACAATATTGCTGGCGTTGTCCGATGCCACAAATCCACAGGAGAGTCCAATTGGGGTAAGCCATTCCGCGATGATCTTCCTCAGTTGCCGTAAGAGGTTTTCAGCTGTGTGCGTATTCTGGAAAGCGGTGATACAAAGCGTAGCCTGCCTAGGAAAGAGTTGGCGTTTGCGAGATGCTGCTACTGGTGCCGCCGCTGCTGTTCTTGCGGCGGGAGTCCATACATCTACCCAGTGGGCTGTCACAGTCATATAGTCCTGACCCTGCCCTGCTCCACTTGTCCACATGTCCGTGGTTAAGTGGACATTGGGTACAACTGCATTTTTTAGGACACTGGTGAGTCTTTTTCTGACGTCCGTGTACATTCTCGGTATCGCCTGCCTAGAGAAGTGGAACCTAGATGGTATTTGGTAACGGGGGCACACTGCCTCAATAAATTGTCTAGTTCCCTGTGAACTAACGTCGGATACCGGACGCACGTCTAACACCAACATAGTTGTCAAGGCCTCAGTTATCCGCTTTGCAGTAGGATGACTGCTGTGATATTTCATCTTCCTCGCAAAGGACTGTTGAACAGTCAATTGCTTACTGGAAGTAGTACAAGTGGGCTTACGACTTCCCCTCTGGGATGACCATCGACTCCCAGCGGCAACAACAGCAGCGCCAGCAGCAGTAGGCGTTACACGCAAGGATGCATCGGAGGAATCCCAGGCAGGAGAGGACTCGTCAGAATTGCCAGTGACATGGCCTGCAGGACTATTGGCATTCCTGGGGAAGGAGGAAATTGACACTGAGGGAGTTGGTGGGGTGGTTTGCGTGAGCTTGGTTACAAGAGGAAGGGATTTACTGGTCAGTGGACTGCTTCCGCTGTCACCCAAAGTTTTTGAACTTGTCACTGACTTATTATGAATGCGCTGCAGGTGACGTATAAGGGAGGATGTTCCGAGGTGGTTAACGTCCTTACCCCTACTTATTACAGCTTGACAAAGGGAACACACGGCTTGACACCTGTTGTCCGCATTTCTGGTGAAATACCTCCACACCGAAGAGCTGATTTTTTTGGTATTTTCACCTGGCATGTCAACGGCCATATTCCTCCCACGGACAACAGGTGTCTCCCCGGGTGCCTGACTTAAACAAACCACCTCACCATCAGAATCCTCCTGGTCAATTTCCTCCCCAGCGCCAGCAACACCCATATCCTCCTCATCCTGGTGTACGTCAACACTGACATCTTCAATCTGACTATCAGGAACTGGACTGCGGGTGCTCCTTCCAGCACTTGCAGGGGGCGTGCAAATGGTGGAAGGCGCATGCTCTTCACGTCCAGTGTTGGGAAGGTCAGGCATCGCAACCGACACAATTGGACTCTCCTTGTGGATTTGGGATTTCGAAGAATGCACAGTTCTTTGCTGTGCTGCTTTTGCCAGCTTGAGTCTTTTCATTTTTCTAGCGAGAGGCTGAGTGCTTCCATCCTCATGTGAAGCTGAACCACTAGCCATGAACATAGGCCAGGGCCTCAGCCGTTCCTTGCCACTCCGTGTGGTAAATGGCATATTGGCAAGTTTACGCTTCTCCTCCGACAATTTTATTTTAGGTTTTGGAGTCCTTTTTTTTCTGATATTTGGTGTTTTGGATTTGACATGCTCTGTACTATGACATTGGGCATCGGCCTTGGCAGACGACGTTGCTGGCATTTCATCGTCTCGGCCATGACTAGTGGCAGCAGCTTCAGCACGAGGTGGAAGTGGATCTTGATCTTTCCCTAATTTTGGAACCTCAACATTTTTGTTCTCCATATTTTAATAGGCACAACTAAAAGGCACCTCAGGTAAACAATGGAGATGGATACTAGTATACAATTATGGACTGCCTGCCGACTGCAGACACAGAGGTAGCCACAGCCGTGAACTACCGTACTGTACTGTGTCTGCAGCTAATATAGACTGGTTGATAAAGAGAAGATGTCTATGTAACTATGTATGTATAAAGAAGACTGAAAAAAATCCACGGTTAGGTGGTATACAATTATGGACGGACGGACTGCCGAGTGCAGACACAGAGGTAGCCACAGCCGTGAACTACCGTACTGTACTGTGTCTGCAGCTAATATAGACTGGTTGATAAAGAGAAGATGTCTATGTAACTATGTATGTATAAAGAAGAATGAAAAAAATCCACGGTTAGGTGGTATTACAATTATGGACGGACTGCCTGCCGAGTGCAGAGACACAGAGGTAGCCACAGCCGTGAACTACCGTACTGTGTCTGCTGCGACTGGATGATAAATGATATAAAAAATATATATATATCACTACTGCAGCCGGACAGGTATATATTATATATTATATAATGACGGACCTGCTGGACACTGTCTGTCAGCAGAATGAGTTTTATTTTTATAGAATAAAAAAAAAAAAACACACAAGTGAAGTCACACGACGAGTGTTTAACTTTTTCAGGCAATCACAATATAAGTATACTACTAACTATACTGGTGGTCAGTGTGGTCAGGTCACTGGTCAGTCACACTGGCAGTGGCACTCCTGCAGCAAAAGTGTGCACTGTTTAATTTTAATATAATATGTACTCCTGGCTCCTGCTATAACCTATAACTGGCACTGCAGTAGTGCTCCCCAGTCTCCCCCACAATTATAAGCTGTGTGAGCTGAGCAGTCAGACAGATATATAATATATATAGATGATGCAGCACACTGGCCTGAGCCTGAGCAGTGCACACAGATATGGTATGTGACTGACTGAGTCACTGTGTGTATCGCTTTTTTCAGGCAGAGAACGGATATATTAAATAAACTGCAATGTGTGTCTGGTGGTCACTCACTATATAATATATTATGTACTCCTGGCTCCTGCTATAACCTATAACTGGCACTACAGTAGTGCTCCCCAGTCTCCCCCACAATTATAAGCTGTGTGAGCTGAGCAGTCAGACAGATATATATAATATTATATATAGATAATAGATGATGCAGCACACTGGCCTGAGCCTGAGCAGTGCACACAGATATGGTATGTGACTGACTGAGTCACTGTGTGTATCGCTTTTTTCAGGCAGAGAACGGATATATTAAATAAACTGCACTGTGTGTCTGGTGGTCACTCACTATATAATATATTATGTACTCCTGGCTCCTGCTATAACCTATAACTGGCACTGCAGTAGTGCTCCCCAGTCTCCCCCACAATTATAAGCTGTGTGAGCTGAGCAGTCAGACAGATATATATAATATTATATATAGATAATAGATGATGCAGCACACTGGCCTGAGCCTGAGCAGTGCACACAGATATGGTATGTGACTGACTGAGTCACTGTGTGTATCGCTTTTTTCAGGCAGAGAACGGATATATTAAATAAACTGCACTGTGTGTCTGGTGGTCACTCACTATATAATATATTATGTACTCCTGGCTCCTGCTATAACCTATAACTGGCACTGCAGTAGTGCTCCCCAGTCTCCCCCACAATTATAAGCTGTGTGAGCTGAGCAGTCAGACAGATATATATAATATTATATATAGATAATAGATGATGCAGCACACTGGCCTGAGCCTGAGCAGTGCACACAGATATGGTATGTGACTGACTGAGTCACTGTGTGTATCGCTTTTTTCAGGCAGAGAACGGATATATTAAATAAACTGCACTGTGTGTCTGGTGGTCACTCACTATATAATATATTATGTACTCCTGGCTCCTGCTATAACCTATAACTGGCACTGCAGTAGTGCTCCCCAGTCTCCCCCACAATTATAAGCTGTGTGAGCTGAGCAGTCAGACAGATATATATAATATTATATATAGATAATAGATGATGCAGCACACTGGCCTGAGCCTGAGCAGTGCACACAGATATGGTATGTGACTGAGTCACTGTGTGCTGTGTATCGCTTTTTTCAGGCAGAGAACGGATTATAAAGTAAACTGCACTGTCCGACTCCTCACTAGTAAACTCTCTCCACTCAGTCTCTACACTTCTACAGTAACAGTACTCCTCCTAGTCAGCTCCAGTAAATCTCTCTCAGTCTCTTATAATCTAAATGGAGAGGACGCCAGCCACGTCCTCTCCCTATCAATCTCAATGCACGTGTGAAAATGGCGGCGACGCGCGGCTCCTTATATAGAATCCGAGTCTCGCGATAGAATCCGAGCCTCGCGAGAATCCGACAGCGTCATGATGACGTTCGGGCGCGCTCGGGTTAACCGAGCAAGGCGGGAAGATCCGAGTCGCTCGGACCCGTGAAAAAAAACATGAAGTTCTGGCGGGTTCGGATTCAGAGAAACCGAACCTGCTCATCTCTAGTGTTTATGTCATACAGAGGGGTGGGGGAGGTTTGTGGTTGGTGGGGGGCACGCTGTGTGATTATTATCCTGCATCTATACATACATGCGCTAACACCTGGCCATACACTGATGTACCCACACCTAATATCCATACATACACGCCCTGACACCTGGACATACACCAACATTCCCACACCTGCATCTATACATACACATGCTGACACCTGGACATACACCAACATACAAGCACCTGCATCTATATATACACGCGCTGACAAATGGACATACACCGACGTACCCACACTTGCATCTATACATACATGCACTGACATCTGGACATACAAGCACCTGCATCTATACATACACGCGCTGACACCTGAACCTACACTGACGTTCCCACACCTGCATCTATACATACACATTCTGAGACCTGGACATACACAGACGTACCCACACCTGCATCTATACATACACGCGTTGACACCTGGACGTACACTGACGTACACACACCTACATCTATATATGCATGGATGCAAATGTGGGTACGTCTGTATACGTCCAGGTGTTAGCATGTGTATGTATAGATGTTAGGTGTGGGTACATCAGTGTATGTCCAGGTGTCAGCACATGTATGTATAGATTCACATGTGGGTAAGCCGGTGTACGTCCACGTGTCAGCATGTGTAGGTATAGATGCAGGTGTGGGTACGTTGGTGTACGTTTAGGGGTCAGCGTGTTTATGTATAGATGTTGGTGTGTGTATGTCAGTGTACGTACAGATATAGGTGTGTGTATGTATGTATGTATGTATGTATGTATATGTATAGAGGAAGGTGTGATACATACATATAACACATACATGATAGATACATACATATATCACACACACGATAGATAGATAGATAGATAGATAGATAGATAGATAGATAGATAGATAGAACACATACATACAAGATAGATACATACATACATACATGATAGATACATATATATACACACACATACGATAGATAGATAGATAGATAGATAGATAGATACATATATATATATATATATATCACAAACATATATGATTCATACATATATCACACACACATACATGATACATACATGAGAAAGACCTGGGATGGTGATGAGGCCAGGGCCCCCTGCTGATGTTGCGTTGAGGAAGGCAGTGTTCCAGGGCGGATGCCAGTCGGGGAGAGCGCCGCGCAGCCCGGGAAAAATACTGCTGAGGAGCTACATCTGGAAGAGCCCCTGGGAGGGAGAGTGCCACATGCCCCATCCTGCGTGGCAGACTCTGCAGGCCTGCACATGGGAAGGGAGGTCTCTGGCCACACATACTCACCCTTCTGCTGAAGCCCCGCTGCTGTCCCCATCAGCGCTCTCCAGCGGGGAGCGGGGCCAGGATGAACCTCAACCTGTGAGAACTATCTTCATGATCAAGAGATCTCATATGCAAGATAAGTATGTGTTGGGATAGGGCTGGGGAGGGCGGCTGCTCGGGCACACCCCCGTCAAGTTAAGGAGATTTAACTGAGGAAGCACAAGGGAACTCTCGTCTGGGGACAACAACTGCAGGAAGACCACATCTTTTCAGATGAACATGGGAGGGCGGAAGGCTGCCTAATACTGAAGCACCCTCAGACATTAAACCATATGCAACAACTATTGCAAGCATTCCTGGGGGAAGGTCTGCAGCAGACGGATTTGCATACGGTGATGTCATCCAAGCAGTGGGCCAAAGTTGGCTGGAACCCTCATCTGTATATGAAAAGAGAAAAGGGGCATGCAGGGCATGGCGGCCTTTTGCGGCACTTGTATAACCCCAAGTTTGCATTAAACACCCCCACCCTCCTTCGGTGTGGGGCTCATGTTGGCCATGCCCAAGCCCCTGAAGCATTCAAGCTGATTTCTTGCAGCAGCTGGGCACTGTAACAGCTTCAGAGCTGCTCTACAAGACAAGTAAAAGGGTGTGGGCCCTGCAGCACCACCTGTAGTTTGCATACACACATATATAGGACAGCATCTCTTATATGCCCCAGGGTCAATAAAATAGTATCCTTGTCTAGGCTATCCATCCCCTCAGATAAGGTATTTGTCCATGCCGCTACAGCACTACACACCCAGGCCGACGCAATTGCCGGTCTGAGTAAGGTACCTGAATGTGTATAAATGGACTTCAGGGTAATCTCCTGTTTGCGGTCAGCACACTCTTTGAGGGTAGCCGTATCCTGGGACGGGAGGGCTACCTTCTTGGATAAGCGTGTTAATGCTTTGTCCACCCTAGGGGAGGATTCCCATCGTAACCTATCCGTTGATGGGAAAGGATACGCCATAAGAATCCTTTTGGAAATCTGCAGTCTTTTATCTGGAGATTCCCAAGCTTTTTCACATAACTCGTTCAGCTCGTGTGAGGGGGGAAAGGTTACCTCAGGCTTCTTTCCCTTGTACATATGTACCCTCTTGTCAGCGACAGGGGGTTCCTCTGTGATGTGCAAAACATCTTTTATTGCCATAATCATAAATCGAATGGATTTTGCCAATTTTGGCTGTAACTTTGCATCATCGTAATCGACACTGGAGTCAGAATCCGTGTCGGTATCTGTGTCAACAATCTGGGATAGTGGGCGCTTATGAGACCCTGACAGTCCCTGCAACATAGGATCAGGCATGGGTTTAAATCCTGACTGTCCCAAAGCTTCTGCCTTGTCTAATCTTTTGTGCAATGAGTTTACACTAGCATTTAAAACATTCCACATATCCATCCAATCAGCTGTCGGCGGAGACACCACATTCATTTGCTCCCGCTCCTCTCTAATATAGCCTTCTTCCTCAGACATGTCGACACACGTGTACCGACACACTACACACACAGGGAATGCTTTTTCTGAAGACAGTTTCCCCACAAGGCCCTTTGGAGAGACAGAGAGAGAGTATGCCAGCACAACCCCCAGCGCTATATAACCCAGGAATAAAACAGTAACTTAATGTTTGCCCAGTAGTGCTGCTGTATGTAATTTGCGAATTATGTGCCCCCCCCACCCCTCTTTTCAACCCTCTTGTCTAACGTGGT
This sequence comes from Pseudophryne corroboree, assembly GCF_028390025.1. NCBI lineage: Eukaryota > Metazoa > Chordata > Amphibia > Anura > Myobatrachidae > Pseudophryne > Pseudophryne corroboree. The sequence goes on along the minus strand of NW_026970496.1, from coordinate 46,669 downwards.
ATAAGCAGGGTAGAGTCCGGGGAGCTTCCTCTCAGCGGTGCTGTGGAGAAAAAATGGCGCTGGTGAGTGCTGAGGGAGAAGCCCCGCCCCCTCGTAGGCGGGCGTCTGTCCCGCTTAAACTGTAAAATTGGTGGGGGCTTATACATATATAAAGTGCCCAGCTGTATATATGTTATATTTTTGCGAAAGAGGTTTATATTGCTGCCCAGGGCGCCCCCCTGCGCCCTGCACCCTTACAGTGACCGGAGTATGTGAGGTGTATGGGAGCAAAGGCACACAGCTGCAGTGCTGTGCGTTACCTCAGTGAAGATCATGAAGTCTTCTGCCGCCTCTGAAGTCTTCTTTTCTTCTCATACTCACCCGGCTTCTATCTTCCGGCTCTGCGAGGGGGACGGCGGCGCGGCTCTGGGACGGACGGCGAGGGTGAGATCCTGCGTACCAATCCCACTGGAGCTAATGGTGTCCAGTAGCCTAAGAAGCAGGACCTTGCAACTCAGAGAGTAGGGCTGCTTCTCTCCCCTCAGTCCCTCGATGAGGGAGTCTGTTGCCAGCAGTGCTCCCTGAAAATTAAAAACCTAACAAAATACTTTCTGTCAGAAAGCTCAGGAGAGCTCCTGAAAAGCACCCAGTCTCCACTGGGTACAGTATCAAACTGAGTTCTGGAGGAGGGGCATAGAGGGAGGAGCCAGTGCACACCCAGAACTAAAGTCTTTCTTAAAGTGCCCATGTCTCCTGCGGAGCCCGTCTATCCCCATGGTCCTTACGGAGTCCACAGCATCCTCTAGGACGTTAGAGAAAATAGGATTTTAATACCTACCGGTAAATCCTTTTCTCTTAGTCCGTAGAGGATGCTGGGCACCCTTCCCAGTGCGTACAGTGTCTGCAGTTATTAAATGGCCCTTAACTCCAGAACATTTATGTGGAGATGAAAACATCCAAGGAAGACTTGACCATCTTCCTTGGATGTTTTCCCCCTGTGTGACTGCTCTCCAGCCTCGGAGGGTTGCATCCGTGGTCCCTAGGATCCAGTCCTGGATCCCGAACCATCGACCCTCTAGGTGGTGAGAACTGTGCAGCCACCAATGGAGTGAGATTCTGGTCTTGGAAGACAGGATTATCCTCCGGTGCATGTGTAGGTGGGATCCGGACCACTTGTCCAACAGGTCCCACTGGAACACTCTGGCATGGAACCTGCCAAACTGAATGGCCTCGTAGGCCGCAACCATCTTCCCCAGCAACTGAATGCATTGATGGATTAACACTCTTGCTGGTTTCAGAATTTGTTTGACCAGACTCTGGATCTCCAGAGCCTTTCCACTAGAAGAAAACCTCTTCTGTGTCCAGTATCACTCCCAAAAACAACAACCGCGTCATTGGGACCAACTGCGATTTTGGCAAGTTTAGGAGCCAACCATGTTGTTGAAGAACTGTCAGGGAGAGTAGATGTTTTGCACCAACTGGTCCCTGGATCTCGCCTTTATCAGGAGATCATCCAAGTACGGGATAATTGTGACTCCTTGCTTGCGAAGGAGAACCATCATTTCCGCCATCACCCTGGTGAAAATCCTCGGAGCCGTGGACAGACCAAACGGCAACGTCTGAAATTGGTAATGACAATCCTGAATTGCAAACCTCAGGTAGCTTGATGCAGTGGCTAAATGGGAACATATAAGTAGGCATCCTTTATGTCTACCAAAACCATGAAATCTCCTTTATCCCCCGGACTGGAGATCACTACCCTGAGAGATTCCATCTTGAAATTGAATTTCTTTAGGTAGAAATTAAGGGATTTCAGATTTAAGATTGGTCTGACTGAGCCGTCCGGCTTCGGGACCACGAAGAGGCTTGAATAAAAACCTTCTCCCTGCTGACTAAGGCTGATTTGAACAATCGGTGAGGGGGAACGTCTTGAAACCCCAGTTTGTACCCTTGGGACACTATTTGTAAAACCCACGAGTCCAGGTCCGAATGAATTCAGAACTGACTGAAGAGTTTTAGACGTGCCCCCCACTGGTGCGGGCTCCTGCAAGAGAGCCCCAGCGTCATGCAGTGGATTTGGCAGAAGCAGAGGACGATCTCTGCTCCTGCGATCTTGAAGAGGCTACAGACCTCTTCCCTCTTTTCCTTCCTCTACCTGCAAAGAAAGGGGAATCTTAACTTCTTGCATATCTATTGGGCCGAAATGACTGCGTCAGATAATGATGCGTCTTCATCCGTTGAGAGGGAACATAGGGCAAGAAGGATGACTTACCTGCGGGAGCTGCCGAGATCAAATTAACTAGGCCGTCGCCAAACAAGGCTTCACCTTCATAGGGAAGAGACTCCCTTTCTTCTTGGAGTCAGCATCAGCATTCCCTTGGTGAATCCACAATGCCCTCCTATCCGAGACTGCCATGAAATTGGCCCGTGAGCACTTGTGCCCGGTGTAGGATTTTTAAATATGTGTAGTTTACTGTATGCAAGGGTTTAAAACCTTTTAGGAACTGAGCTCTAAGGTGTATTACATGTAGTTTAAAAAAAAACAAAAAAGGTTTATTTTATGGCAGTAGTTTCCAAACTGGGGTTCTTGCACTGGTAGCATAGTTTGGTGGTCCAGGACCAATTAAAATTATTTATACTTTATTAAATTGGCAAAACCATTCCCTCACAACATAACTGAACCTGAGGATGACATGCTATAAACACAATTTACTTAATTTTATATTTTTTTCTGAATTTCTCAATAAAAAAAACTTTGGCCTAGGGGTGCCGTGAAACAAATTTTGATACTCTAGGGCAGGGGTGTCAAACCCATGGGCCGCATGCCGCCCCCAATGCATCCTTTTGTGGCCCACAGGCCGGGGTCCGACAGGGGTCCTTTTGTGGCCCGATCACCTTGCTTAGAGCGAGGGCAGGAGAGTGCAGCCAGAGTCTTTGCTTTCTATGTGCGGCACCATCTTCCCGAAGAGATCACCGGGAAGATAGTGCCCCTTCCACTGGCTACAGCACAGGTATACTGGGGTGGGGTAGCAAACTGGGGGCCCCAATGGGCCCCTCCAGCAGTCCCTCTACCAAAACACGTCTTTTGGTGGTTTTGCGGTGTTGTTATAACTACATGGTGACGATACTGTAGCACAGAGATTTTCAACCATTTACAACTCACGTCACACAGAACAAGATTTAAATATTGACAAGGCACACTGAAATATAATGGTGATGCATGGTGCAGTATCGTGTCCTAGGATGTCATGTCGCAGCTTCTCCATAGGTAACGCCTGAACAGGCCCGGTGACAGGGGGGACAAAGGGGACACTTGTTCAGGGCTCCAAGTATTAAGAACAGAAATAATGGGGCCGCAGTGCCAATATTGCTTTTTAAAGTGTATCCACCAACTGCTCAATTTAAGCAGGAAAACAATTAACAGGCCAACTAAACCCTCCCCCCTCCTTTTACCCCATCACTTTGTCCAGTCCCTGTGGTCCATACTGTATTGCCATTATTATGCATGTTGCTGTGCTGGCCCTTTTCTGAATGTCCCTGCCACCGCCACCGAAGAGCTGGATAGCCCAGTATGAAAACCACCTGCCGGCCTCACTGACGGTCCGAGTCAAAGGCTCCATTTTTTTTTAAAGATCCCTCTGCCAAGTTAAGGGGGGGTTGAGGGGGCCCCAGAGATATCAGTGTACTGGGCCCCGAGATTTCTGTTTCTGGCCCTTACCCTCAGGGGCGTATCTACCCCTTGGCCAGGATGGCACTTGCCAGGGGCACCATCCAGCTGTGCCAACCGTGGCTAAGGGATAGAGTTCTGCAGTCTCGAAAGGGCGCTATGGCAATCAGCGTGGGACTGACCAATTAGACGGTGAGGGAAGGATACTGAAATTGTCCCAACCCTGTTACAGTTTGAAACGCCCCTCAACTGCTGTCCACTGCTTCACTCCTAGCTCTGCCCCTTTGAAATTATTAATCCCTACCCCCCGGTAGGCGGAGTTCTCCAGGCCCATACTCAGGAGTCACCACTGCTGTACATTATGTGCCGGTTGTAGAGGCAGAGCGGGGAACATCAGAGAACGCCACAAATTACACAGTGGGCAAGGAGATGGCTGGAGACAGCTGCACAGCCATGCCTTGCAAGTTCGAGAGAGCTGTTGAATTTCAGCACTTCAAGTCAGAGCCTGCCCCCTGCTGCCCAAGCAGTCCGTGACAGTTAGTGTCGAGGAGGGGGGGATTTGTGCATGTGTGCTATCAGTGTGTGTGTGGGGGGGGGGTGGGGGGGTGGAGGATGTGTGTGACTGTGAGGGAGCTGTCAGTGTCAGTGGGGAGAGGAGCAGGAGGGAGTTGTCAGTGTGTGGAAGTGATGAGAGTTGTCAGTACTGGGGAAATGTGTGTGTGTGTGTGTACTAGATTTAGGAGTGTGTGTTTGTGAGAGGTTTCAGTTGGGGAATTAGAGTTCATACAGTAATTAAATGTTTTCATATTGAGAACTACATCTCCCAGCATATACAGTGTGCTGGGGATGCTAACAAGCTTTATTTAAAAGTTTAAAAAACATTGCTTTTATGACTGCAATGGTTAAAAAGGGAGAGCTATAAATCAATTTATCAGTGAATGATCGCAGTTTGAGCTGTTACATTTTACTGAACCACCTATCCCTCCACACTCACTACCTGTCCTCAGGATACATTTACCATCCCGGCAGACGGTATACCGGCGGTCATTTGACCGATGTTGGAATCCTGACACCACTTGGGAGACTGGTGCCGGCACACAGACAGCAAACATCCCGAAGGCGAGTATTGGAGGGAGGGTTAGGACCGGGGGAGGGGGTGTTAGGGAAGGCACTAGGAGGGGGGGGGGGGGGGTTAGTCCTAGCTGCCACCCCCTGAGGGTTAGCCCTATCCGCCACCCCCCCAGAGGGTTAGGATTAGGATTAGGTATCATGTGACTGCTGGAATCCCGAGCGCCGGATGCCATACCCAACCCCCTTTACTTTTTCAGGCATTTCTATCTCTCCTCTCTCTATGGTGTTCTGATTGCCCACTTTCCCTTGTGCTTTTCTCTCTCTCTCTCTCCTTTGTTTAGAGCATCAGTTTCTGTAGTCCACTTTATCCTTATTTTTTCCAGTGTTTCACTATCTCTCTGATGTAATGAGGATGTATGGTCTAGAGGGATCAGTAATGCATTGTACTGTATAGAGGCGTCAGGGATGTAGCGTAGGGTATAGAGGCGTCAGGGATGTAGCGTAGGTTATAGAGGCATCAGGAATGTAGCGTAGGGAATAGAGGCATCAGGGATGTAGCGTAGGGTATAGAGGCGTCAGGGATGTAGCATAGGGAATAGAGGCGTCAGGGATGTAGCGTAGGGAATAGAGGCGTCAGGGATTTAGCTTAGGGAATATAGGCATCAGGGATGTACTAGCAGGTATATAGAGGTCAGTGTACTGTATAGAGGGGTCAGTAATGCAGTGATGGTTATAGAAAGGTCAGTGATGTAGTGTAGGGTATAGAGGGGTCAGTTATGTAGTGTGGGGTAAAGAGGGGTCAGTAAAGATACTAAGCTGAAGTACTTAGAACACTTCTTGAATTAAGACACAACCTGCAAGAAAAAGTATGCAATATGGGTGAAAAGGCAAATGTCAGAGGTCTGATACAAGTGACCAGCTCCACACCTTGCACCACATAGCGTTATGTTAAACTGGGATATGTTCTTTTTTGGTGTGTGTGTGTGTGTGTGTGTGTGTGTGTTTGTGTGTGTGTGTGTGTGTGTGTGTGTGTGTGTATGTGTGTGTGTGTGTGTGTGGGGGGGGGGGGGGGGGTGCCAAAGGAAATTTTTGCCATTGGCTCCTTTGGTCTAGAACCAGCCCTGATCACAAAATATTTTTGTCTGAGCAGACTGGACACTGATCAGCGTTGGCTCATTCTCAGCCCCCCGCCCAGCCTCTGCTGCCAACAGACTGCTATTAGCTAGTTAACCTTCTGCCTTCCCTATCTATGACACAGACTGCTGCTAATGCTACCAGAATGTTCCCAGTGGCTTCACACCAACAGTGAATCCCAGCCGATGATGTAGGGCAGCGTGTGGGGGAGGGGGTCAGTTGCTGTGGCTCCAACATGGTAACCGCCAATGGACTGCAATGCTTTATCGAAAGGGGGGGCGCCAGTCCCTTACTTTGCCAGGGGCGCTTGGACCCCTAGCTACACCTCTGTTGACCCTAACCGATACCCCTAAACTAACCATAATTCCTGCAGTAAAAATCCATGTTTCTATGTATATAGGGGGTCATTCCGAGTTGATCGCTTGCTGCCGTTGTTCGCTGCGTAGCAATCAGTTGAAAAAAAATGGCTAATCTGTGCATGCGCATGCTCCGTAATGTGCATGCGCATCGTACGGGTACAAAGTCCATTGTGGTTTTGCACTAGTTCTAGCGATTATTCCAATCACAGAACAGGCCACAAGGAGATTGACAGAAAGAGGGCGTTTCTGGGTGTCAACTGACCGTTTTCAGGGAGTGCTTGGAAAAATGCAGGCGTGGCAGAAGAAATGCAGACGTGGCTGGGCATTCGCTGGATGGGTGTGTGACATCAAAAGCCGTCCCTCGGTTGTTAGAATCAACGCACACGAAGTGTAACTACAGTGCTGGTCTTATTTTGAAACGATTTTGCAGGCGCTCGGCTGCTCAAGTGTTCGCACTTCTCCAAAGTGAATATACACTCTCCAGTGGGCAGCGACAATGCGTTTGCATGGCTGCTAAAAACTGCTAGCGAGCAATCAACTCAGAATGACCCCCATAGTGTATTGCAAGAAAATATCTGTAAATCCAATGGTACCGTAAGTGCGGTATATACTCGCACTTCTTTGCGGGGTGAGAACATCTCCCCTAAGTGAAGTCAGCCCTATGAATAGAGTTTGTGTGATCCCTGTGCAGCAGTCACAGAAAGGGTTCATCTCTGCAGTTTGTCACTCAAATTACATTGCTGCATTTTTTCTAGAAGTGGATCTGAGAGCTGTTACCCGCAGACCAGCTACAATAATTATCCTGGGTACTCACTAGACCAGTGGTTCTCAAACTGCACCCTGGGGTGCCTCAGGACACTTGCAGGGGTGCCTTGGATTGGTGGTCCAGGACCAATTCAAAATATTTATAGTTAGTGTTATAGGCAAAACCAGTGCTGTTGGCTGGCAATCATAACATATGTGCACAAGCAGAAGCAAATCCTGTCCCCTACCAAAGGGCCAGTGCTAGGGTGTTTGGCGCCTCCCTGCAAACTATTAATTTGGGCCCTCTCTCCAATACTTAATAAAGGGACAGTGCGCTCCTTAAAAAAAGAAGGTGTGGTATCACAAGGAAGGGGCATGGCCACACAATAGCACCCCAAATCAAAATACGCCACACAGTAGCACTATCTTATTGTCATTACACCGCATGTAATAATAATAATAATAATAATAATAATAATACCCACAGTCGCAGTGCCCTTTATACACATAACCACCATATCAGTGCAGCTTACACACATAATGCCAACAGTAGCAGTGCCCCTTCTACACATGCCCACGGTGGCAAATATCAACCTGGTTTTGCCATGTAAAGGATTGCCACTTTAAAAAACAAACAATAAAAAAAAAAAAAACAACAGGAAAAAACACAAAATCTCTCACTTTCTGATTCTCACACCCTATTACATTCCTCCCTAAATATTTAAATGTTTCTATTACTGTATGTTCCCTCTTCCCTTCTCCAAACTATACACATCAACATTTTTTAGTATTTCCAGGTAAGTTTTGTGATGTAGGCCATGCACAATTTTAGTTGCCCTAATGTATTTGCAGCCTTCTGGAGATATGGCTTCTGGAACTGAACACAGGATTCTAAATGTGGCTGTACCAAGGACCTATACAGTGGCATTACAGGTTGAGTATCCCTTATCCAAAATGCTTGGGACCAGAGGAATTTTGGATATCGGATTTTTCTGTATTTTGGAATAATTGCATACCATAACGAGATATTATGGTGATGGGACCTAAATCTAAGCACAGAATGCATTTATGTTTCATATACACCTTATACACACAGCCTGAAGGTCATTTTAGCCAATATTTTTTATAACTTTGTGCATTAAACAAAGTGTGTGTACATTCACAGAATTCATTCATGTGTCATATACACCTTATACACACAGTCTGAAGTTCATTTAATACAATATTTTTAATAACTTTGAGTATTAAACAAAGTTTGTGTACACTGAGCCATCAAAAAACAAAGGTTTCACTATCTCAGTCTCACTCAAAAAAGTCTGTATTTCGGAATATTCCGTATTTCGGAATATTTGCATATGGGATACTCAACCTGTATTACTTTTTTCTGCTACTGGTTCTTTAACCTATGCAAACAAGCATCTGACTTGCCTTTCCTATTGCTTTGTTACATTGCTCACCTGAAATAGTAATACTTAGATAGCTTTCCTCTTGCCATTATAATGCCCTTAATATTATAGTTAGCCTTTGCATTTTTGAGACGTGTATGATTTTGCATTTTTTGGCATTAAATGTTGCCATGTTCTTGACCATTCCTCTAGTCCAGGGGCAGAACTGCCAGAGACAACGGAGTCAGTTGCTGCCGGGCTCCAGCCCTGAAGGGGCTCCAGCCCTAAAGGGGCTTCCTCCATTGCCCCCCGGCTGTTACGTGCCCTTCCTACTAAATAGACAAAGGCGCTACCAGCAGGGTCTCGCAGTTTTTACATTCCATGCCGTAAAACCCTTCTTTCCACCTTTTTCAAGACCCAGCCCAGCAGCCTCGCCGCTGCCACCACCGCTAGCTGCAGCACTGCCAGCGGTGGGGTGCCCCTGCTTCTTCTCACACCACAGATAGCTGGGCAGCACTGCAACTGCCTGCCTGATTGCTCCGCCCCCTTCCGGCTCCCAAGCACCTCTGCTGCCCAGTGATCCAGGAGCCTGCTGCTAGGAAGAAGTGGCCGAGCTTCAGCAAGCGAGTCTGGACACTGGCGGAGGAAGCCATGATAACCAGATAATGGGGAGTGGAGAGCTAGTTCCAAGGTAATACTTTATACAGCTGGTTGAGATCCTGGTCGGTGGATATGGATTCCAAGAAAACCCTGGAGGTGCTTCCTTTCAAGGGAGACACTCTCTTTGGAGAAGACCTCAATAAGATTGTAGCTGATCTGGCTACTGCTAAAACAGCTTGCCTACCTCGTATGACTCCTACCACGCAGAAGGCTAAAAGTACTTTCCCTTGGCCCTTTCATCCCTCAGGTAAAGCGTACCCAAGGTCAGGCATACCCAAAGCAAGCTCATGCTTCCAGACCTGCCAAGCCCAGACTGAAGCAAGCCTGGGCTGCCCATCAGCCTGCTTCCAAAACGGACAAGCCTGCCGCATGACGGTACAGGCCTCCCTCTGGGGGATCCCAGGGTGGGGGGCCCGACTTCTAGGTTTGGCATAGAAAGGTATAATTCTAAGCTAGAGAATTCTGTTTGGAGCTCACCTTGTACTTTGTGAAGAAATAATCAGCATTGTGGCTGAGCAGATACATGTAGTGTGTGGCTGCAAACTGCATGGATCTGCTGCGTTGTAATGCTGATACTTTTTTTTTGCAAAGTACCAATAGCTTCATATAATGTTCACAATTTTTATGCAGGATCAAATAGCTCAATAGGTAGGGTGTTTGATTAGAATTCAACAGGTTATAGGTTTGAATCCTGGGTATGGTAGTTTGAGATGTGTTATTTAATAAAGTATGTTGTTCTGACTGCTGGGATATCATACTAAATAAATGGAGTTGATCAATTTTTTTTTTAATTTTTTTTTAAACTAGGGACAATTTCCAGATACTTTTCTTTATAACTGAGATTGCCCCCTGGAACTTCACATCAGTTGACAACTATGCATGAGTGGGCAGTGCTTGCTCTGGATCTGCCCACCCATTTATGTGCCGTCATAAAAGAAAGCACAACTGACAGTTATCCTGGGCGTACACTACACAATTATCTGTCAGGCTATCTATCCAGTCTGGATGGGTGGAATGAAAATCTGGTAATGTATAGTAGCAAATGTCAATTAACCATTTGCTCCCAAACACTAGAAAAGTGGTCAAAAATGGTCATTACACAAATTGGTTAAACCCAACATTTAACCAATTTGTTTAGGGGACCATGTTTGTCCATTTTCTAGTGTTTGAGAGTAAATCGTTGATGGTCATTTGCTCACATAGATAACCGGATTTCTATTCCAACCAGCCAGTGTTGGAGATATGGTCTGCCAGATTACATAATGCATACCAGAGCCATAACTAGACTTTTTGGTGCCCTGTGACAGAGAATTATATGCCCCCCCCCCTCCCCATTTTTGCAATATGGACAAAAGGCGCATGCCTTGTGGGGAAGGGGCATAACAAGATTGGTCTCAGAGAAAGCACATGAGATATGAAGATATATCTAGTATACTTGACACTCAATGGTTTGTGGTATTGCCGGGGTGCCCTCCTTAACTGCATATACAGTCACACATGGGGTGTTTGTGCAAATGGCATATCAGCAGTCAGCACTAACTGGTGACATGCCATTTGTAAAAGTAAGCCATGTGTGACTAATATATAAACATACTTTATTAAATAACACCTCAAACTATCATACCCAGGATTCAAATCTATAACCTGTTGAATTCTAATCAAACACCCTACCCATTGAGCTACTTGATCCTGCATCTATTCTAACCTCCAAAAACAGATTCAGTTGCATTTTCCAGCGTGTTTTGTTTGCGCCTTTGCAAATGTCTTACATCGACAAACTTATTTAGTACTATTTTGCAAATAGGGTTACATTGTCGCAACATTGTGTTCCCTAATTGCTTGATTTTTTAAATGCAACAATTGATAAAGACACCTGATAATTGCTCTGTGGAGTGTTATTTTGTGTCTACTTCTTATCTACATTTAATTCCCTACCTCTAATCAAGGCATTTTTAAATGCTGGGGGCTGCCAGGACATGAGGCCTACCTAGACTTTAGATCGGAATTTGAATGTACTTGTGAACTAACTTAATTTCCTACTTCTAAATTCATTCCTAAATTCACTACTTACATTAATCCTGTAGTTGGGCATTTTGAGCCTTCAATTGTGGGTATTGTTTTGTGTCCAGACCAGCAGCTGGTGGTGTGCATTTGCTGGAAAGGCATCGAAGACCTCCGATATGCTGCATCTCCTGATGTGTGTCTCCCTCAAGTGGCTGTCAGCAAATGCATGCTAGACACCCCATTCCAAGCTGATTGTGACATCACGGAACATGCATCATAGAACAGGCATGCTAGAATATGGGTCTTCAACCTGCGACCCTCCAGCTGCTGTGGAACTACATATACCAGCATGCCCTGCCTCAGTTTTAGCATACCTTAATAACAAAACTGTGGCAGGGCATGCTGGGATGTGTAGTTTCACAGCAGCTGGAGGGCCACAGGATGAAGACCCATGTGCTAGAGCCAAGCCGCAGGTACATTGAATGCTAGCAAGCTGAATGTTTAAATCCTTTTTGTTCCGCAGCATTCCAATGCGGAAGATTCCATGGAACCAGAGATTATTCCATTGAGAAGGACATGCTGCCTGGATGACTGCACTGTGCAAATTAAATCACGGAGCCAGTTGGCTTGTGGGTGGCTCTGGTGACTGGGTGGTTGGGTGGGCGGTGTGTCAGAGGTGGAGCACATGCAAATGAATGTGTATCATCCTGCTAGTGAGAGTGAAAACTCATGCAGGAGTGTGCCTGCTTGTCAGTGGGTTATGCACCTTGCCAGGCGTCAAATCTACATGGAGCAGCTGGAGGGGACAAGAGCAGGTTTCCAAAATATAGATAGAAGAGCATATATGCTGGCGCATTCTCCATGATTGTGTCAGCTTATGTTTTGGTGCACTGCACTTTCCTCCACTAAGTTTTAGCCATTTTGGTTAAACGCAAGTGTAGTTGCTTCTCGCCCTTTTGGCTGTGATCTTGTATCGTGGTTGAAGAGTCTGCTGGAGGGATTGTTTTCTTCATTGACGAGAGACTGAAGATATTACAGGATGGACGGCTTGGGAACACTATCTGTTTTTCAGTTGTGGAAGAGTTGAAAGACAGCTTTTCCTTGCCAATATCTCTCTTTTGCAAAGAGCTACGCATTGGAAAATTCAGGGCTATACCGTGTAGATGAAGCACTAACAGGAGGCTTTAAAATTTTCATTCTAGTTTCCTTCGTTTGGGAGAAAAATGCAAAGGTACAAGACAGCTTTTCCTTGCCAATATCTCTCTTTTGCAAAGAGCTGCACATTGGAAAATTAAGGGCTATGCCGTGTAGATGATGGCCTAACAGGAGGCTTTAAAATTTTCTTTCTAGTGTCCTTCGTTTGGGAGAAAAATGCAAAGGTACAAGACAGCTTTTCCTTGCCAATATCTCTCTTTTGCAAAGAGCTACGCATTGGAAAATTCAGGGCTATGCCGTGTAGATGATGGCCTAACAGGAGGCTTTAAAATTTTCTTTCTAGTGTCCTTCGTTTGGGAGAAAAATGCAAAGGTACAAGACAGCTTTTCCTTGCCAATATCTCTCTTTTGCAAAGAGCTACGCATTGGAAAATTCAGGGCTATACCGTGTAGATGAAGCACTAACAGGAGGCTTTAAAATTTTCATTCTAGTGTCCTTCGTTTGGGAGAAAAATGCAAAGGTAACTTGTGCCATCGCCACTCTGCTCCTTGTGCCGCCTTGGCGGTTTACATGAGCCACTGCGGTGACGTTGTCTGACTGGATCAGAACCGGTTGGTCGCAAAGTAAGGTCTCCGCTTGACGTAGGGCATTGTATATGGCCCCTAGTTTCAGGATGTTGATGTGAAGACAAGTCTCTTGACTTGACCAAAGACCTTGGAAATTTCTTCCCTGTGTGACTGCTCCCCAACCTTGGAGGCTTGCATCTGTGGTCACCAGGATCCAGTCCTGAATGCCGAATCTGCGTCACTCGAGAAGGTGAGCACTCTGCAGCCACCACAGGAGTGATACCCTGACCCTGGGGGACAGGGTGATCAACCAATGCATCTGTAAATGTGACCCAGACCACTTGTCCAGTAGGTCCCATTGGAAAGTCCTCGCATGGAACCTGCCGAATGGAATGGCTTTGTATGATGCCACCATCTTTCCCAGGACTCGAGTGCAGTGATGCACTGACACAAGTTTTGGTTTCAATAGGTTCCTGACAAGAGTCATGAGTTCCTGGGCCTTTTCTATCGGGAGATAAACCCTCTTCTGGTCTGTGTCCAGAATCATGCCCAAGAAAGACAGACGAGTCGTAGGAACCAACTGCGACTTTGGGATATTGAAAATCCAGCCGTGTTGCTGTAACACTTTCAGTGAAAGTGATACGCTGTTCAGCAACTGCTCTCTTGATCTCGCTTTTATGAAATCGCTCAAGTACGGGATAATTGTGACACATTGCTTGCGCAGGAGAACCATCATTTCCACCATTACCTTGGTGAAAATTCTCTGGGCCGTGGAGAGACCAAACAGCAACGTCTGAAATTGGCAATGACAGTCCTGTACCGCAAATCTGAGGTACGACTGATGAGATGGATAAATTTGGACATGAAGGTATGCATCCTGTACACAAATGCGGACAACAGGTGTCAAGCCGTGTGTTGCCTTTGTCAAGCTGTAATAAGTAGGGGTAAGGACGTTAACCACCTCAGAACATCCTCCCTTATACGTCACCTGCAGCACATTAATCATAAGTCAGTGACAAGTTCAAAAACTTTGGATGACAGCAGAAGCAGTCCACTGACCACTAAATCCCTTCCTCTTGTAACCAAGCTCCTGCAAACCACACCACCAACTCCCTCAGTGTCAATTTCCTCCTTAGACAGGAGAGCCAATAGTCCTGCAGGCCATGTCACTGGCAAGTCTGACGAGTCCTCTCCTGCCTGGGATTCCTCCGATGCATCCTTGAGTGTAACGCCTACTGCTGCTGGCGCTGCTGTTGTTGCTGCTGGGAGTCGATCGTCATCCCAGAGGGGAAGTCGGAAGACCACTTGTACTACTTCCAGTAGGCAATTGACTGTCCAACAGTCCTTTGCGAGGAAGATGAAATATCACAGCAGTCATCCTGCTGCAAAGCGGATAACTCAGGTCTTGTCAGCCTGGGTGGTGAGAAACGTGGTTCCGGTATCCATCGTTAATTCAGAGGCAACTAGAGACTTGATTGAGGTACTGTGTCCCCGGTACCAAATGCCATCTAGGTTCCATTTCTCTAGGCAGGCGATACCGAAAATGTACACAGACCTCAGAAAAAGAGTCACCAGTGTCCTAAAAAATGCAGTTGTACCCAATGTCCACTAGTCCACATGTCCGTGGTTAAGTGGAGCAGGGCAGACTCAGGACTATATGACTGTGACAGCCCACTGGGTAGATGTATTGCCTCCCGCAGCAAGAACAGCAGCGGCGGCACCAGTAGCAGCATCTCGCAAATGCCAACTCGTTCCTAGGCAGGCTACGCTTTGTATCACCGCTTTCCATAAGAGGCACACAGCTGACAACCTCTTACGGAAACTGAGGAACATCATCGCAGAATGGCTTACCCCAATTTGACTCTCCTGGGGATTTGTGACATCGGACAACGCCACCAATATTGTGCGTGCATTACATCTGGGCAAATTCCAGCACGTCCCATGTTTTGCACATACATTGAATTTGGTGGTGCAGAATTATTTAAAAAACGACAGGGGCGTGCAAGAGATGCTGTCGGTGGCCCGAAGAATTGCGGGCCACTTTCTGCATTCAGCCACCGCGTGCCGAAGACTGGAGCACCACCAAACATTCCTGAACCTGCCCTGCCATCCTCTGAAGCAAGAGGTGGTAACGAGGTGGAATTCAACCCTCTATATGCTTCAGAGGATGGAGGAGCAGCAAAAGGCCATTCAAGCCTATACATCTACCCACGATATAGGCAAAGGAGGGGGAATGCACCTGACTCAAGCGCAGTGGAGAATGATTTCAACGTTGTGCAAGGTTCTGCAATCCTTTGAACTTGCCACACGTGAAGTCAGTTCAGACACTGCCAGCCTGAGTCAGGTCATTCCCCTCATCAGGCTTTTGCAGAAGAAGCTGGAGACATTGAAGGAGGAGCTAAAACAGAGCGATTCCGCTAGGCATGTGGGACTTGTGGATGGAGCCCTTAATTCGCTTAACCAGGATTCAATCTGTTGAAATCAGAGCAATAAATTTTGGCCACCGTGCTCGATCCTAGATTTAAAACCTACATTGTATCTCTCTTTCCTGCAGACACAAGTCTGCAGAGGTTCAAAGACCTGCTGGTGAGAAAATTGTCAAGTCAAGCGGAACGTGACCCGTCAACAGCTCCTCCTTCACATTCTCCCGCAACTGGGGGTGCGAGGAAAAGGCTAAGAATTCCGAGCCCACCCGCTGGCGGTGATGCAGGGCAGTCTGGAGTGAGTGCTGACATCTGGTCCGGACTGAAGGACCTGGCAACGATTACTGACATGTCGTCTACTGTCACTGCATATGATTCTGTCACCTTTGAAAGAATGGTGGAGGATTATATGAGTGACCGCATCCAGGTAGGCACGTCAGACAGTCCGTATGTATACTGGCAGGAAAAAGAGGCAATTTGGAGGCCCTTGCACAAACTGGCTTTATTCTACCTAAGTTGCCCTCCCTCCAGTGTGTACTCCAAAAGAGTGTTTAGTGCAGCCGCTCACCTTGTCAGCAATCGGCGTACGAGGTTACTTCCAGAAAATGTGGAGAAGATGATGATCATCAAAATGAATTATAATCAATTCCTCCGTGGAGACATTCACCAGCAATTGCCTCCAGAAAGTACACAGGGATCTGAGATGGTGGATTCCAGTGGGGACGAATTAATAATCTGTGAGGAGGGCGATGTACACAGTGAAAGGGGTGAGGAATCGGAGGATGATGAGGTGGACATCTTGCCTCTGTAGAGCCATTTTGTGCAAGGAGAGATTGATTGCTTCTTTTTTGGTGGGGGTCCAAACCAACCAGTCATTTCAGTCAGCCGTGTGGCAGACCCTGTTGCTGAAATGATGGGTTCGTCAATGTTTTTCTTTTCAATCTAAGCCCCTGCAGTTTTCTGTAAGAATCTGCTTCGCTATGATGATCAACAAGTCACAAGGGCAAACACTCAGGGCTGGAGGCGTAGATCTTAGGACCAGCTGCTACAAGGATGGCAAAGGTGTCACTATCATTTGTGACACCCAGAGAGGCAGCGAGGGAGATTGTAATGCAGTGCGCGCAGATAAGCAGCGCAATGGTAAAATGGAGGCATGGTCTCATAGGTAGGGGTGTGGCCTGTTGGCCTGAATCTCCATTTTGTTGCTCCGGGTATCCCGGGGGTTGAGTGCTGCACCCGGGGACTAGTGTGTGAGTGGTGCTGGCTCCTGCACAGTGACAGAAACTGGGTGTTGCACGTAATGTCACAGTGAAACACCCATATTCTGTCACTGAAGAGGAGCCAGCACTTTGGTGTCACCCCCCTTGGCGGGTGACACTCGGGTGTGGGCCGCAACCCCGTTGTGATGCCACTGACCCATGGGAAGCTTTACGTGGCTTACCCATGTGTTAGTAGCCCCAAGCATCTTTTGTGTTAGTCCCTGAAGAAAAACTTCAAATATTTACAAATAAATTTTGTAATCAATGGGCCTAATTCAGTAAGGATTGCAAATTCTGCTAAGTAACAGAATTTGCAATCCTTTAGTTCGCATGCTGGGGCCACCCAGCATGCCGCCTCCCTTCTTGACCACGCTGAAATTGCAGTCGCAGTGCAGTTCAGCGTGATCATAAAAAATGGGTTAGCCTCCTGTTGGTGCAGACTGTATGTGTGCGCAGGAAGCCGCCACCATTTTTGTGATCGCAGCTGCTGCATGTGATGTCATGCAACCGCTCTGACCACGCCTCCTGTTTCTCCGTTGCCGACCCCATTTTGAAGCCCTGCCCACGCACCGCTCCATCTCCGACTTGGAAATGGAGTGTTGCTGACCCCCCCCCCCCCCCAGCACCGATTGACAGTCAGAGGCGATCGCATAAACTGCGGGGTGCCGCAGAAAATGCAGGCGCATGCGTATGCTCTTAGCAATTTTTGCAGTTGGACTGCTTATTGCGATTGCAATCCAACCTGAATCAGGCTCTATTACCTATCACAATGCACTGCGGGTAGTACAAAATGGGGTTAATATAAGAGAAAACCCCCCAG
This sequence comes from Pseudophryne corroboree, assembly GCF_028390025.1. Lineage (NCBI taxonomy): Eukaryota > Metazoa > Chordata > Amphibia > Anura > Myobatrachidae > Pseudophryne > Pseudophryne corroboree. The sequence goes on along the minus strand of NW_026970496.1, from coordinate 29,443 downwards.
AGCTGTGCTCCTTAACTGTCCCTGGTGGCTAGTGGAGCAGCTGCCCAGTAATCAGTGTCCACGCCAGTGCGCACATGGCCCGCCCCCTACAGCCACGCTGGATCACGGTATAGTGTGGGCACAGAAGTCCCTTACCTCCCTTTCATCAGCGGCCTCGTGATCCCGGAGGGCGGTGTGTGTGTGACTGACCTTAGGAAGAAACCGGAGCCTCCGCTGCAGTGACCCAGCAACCAGGGCGCGGGAGTATACTGCGCCGCTGGGAGTGATGGAGCTGCAGTAAAGATGTCTATTAGACCTAGCCTGCTGCAGCCCTTGTAGATTCTTATAAAAAAAAGTTCTTCTTTTCTTGTCAAAATTAATAGCTAAGAATAGGCTGCCTGAGGCAGCCCCCTCTTAAGTGGCCTGCTACTGAAGGCACCAACTACAAACTGAGCTCCCTGTTCATGGAAGCGAGGTTATAGAGGAGGGGGCGCTGAGCATCTTGGGAACAGTCAAAAGCTTTGAGCCTGTTGGTGCCTCAGATCAAGATCCTACTCTACACCCCAATGTGAATCCTTGTGGAGTCCAGTGTACCACACAGAAGAAATGAATGTGTCACACCCATTGGCAGCAACATTAGAATAGCTGCTGATGGGCACAATTGAGAAAGGAAGGGGGGGAAACATTTGAATCCAGCACATATATGTAATTTGAATATGTAATTTGTACCTTCTTACTTTAAAATGTAATGGATGAACCTCACCCTGTGAGAACTATCTTCATGATCAAGAGATCTCATACGCAAGAAAAGCATGTGCTGGGATAGGGCTGTGGAGGGCGGCTGCTCGGGCACACACCCGTCAAGTTAAGGAGATTCAACTGAGGAAGCACAAGGGAACTGCAGGGAGACCACATATTTTCAGATGAACATGAGAGGGCGGAAGGCTGCCTAATACTGAAGCACCCTCAAACATCAAACCATATGCAACAACTAGTACAAGCATTCCTGGGGAAAGGTCTGCAGCAGACGGATTTGCATACGGTGATGTCATCCAAGCAATGGGCATAGTTGGCTGCAACCCTCGTCTGCATATGAAAAGAGAAAATGGTCACGCAGGGCATGGCGGCCTTTGTGGGGTTGCGCTTGGATGACCCCTAGATCGCTTTATACACCCCCATCAGTGTGGGGCTCATGTTGGCCATGCCCAAGCCCCTGAAGCATTCAAGCTGATTTCTTGCAGCAGCTGGACCCAGTAACAGCTCCAGAGTTGCTCTACAAGACAAGTAAAAGGGTGTGAGCCCTGCAGCACCACCTGTAGTTTGCATACACACATATATAGGACAGCATCTCTTATATGCCCCAGGGGCAATAAAATAGTAGCCTTATCTAGGGTATCCGTCCATGCCGCTACAGCACTACACACCCAGGCCGACGCAATTGCCGGTCTGAGTAAGGTACCTGAATGTGTATAAATGGACTTCAGGGTAATCTCCTGTTTGCGGTCAGCAGACTCTTTGAGGGTAGCCGTATCCTGGGACGGGAGGGCTACCTTCTTGGATAAGCGTGTTAATGCTTTGTCCACCCAAGGGGAGGATTCCCATCGTAACCTATCCGTTGATGGGAAAGGGGAATCCTTTTGGAAATCTGCAGGAGATTCCCAAGCTTTTTCACATAACTCGTTCAGCTCGTGTGAGGGGGGAAAGGTTACCTCAGGCTTCTTTCCCTTGTACATATGTACCCTCTTGTCAGGGATAGGGGGCTCCTCTGTGATGTGCAAAACATCTTTTATTGCCATAATCATATATCAAATGTATTTTGCCAATTTTGGCTGTAACTTTGCATCATCGTAATCGACACTGGAGTCAGAATCCGTGTCGGTATCTGTGTCAACAATCTGGATAGTGGGCGCTTATGAGACCCTGACAGTCCCTGCGACATAGGATTAGGCATTGGTTGAGACCCTGACTGTCCCAAAGCTTCTGCCTTGTCTAATCTTTTGTGCAATGAGTTTACACTAGCATTTAAAACATTCCACATATCCATCCAATCAGGTGTCGGCGGAGACACCACGTTCATTTGCTCCCGCTCCTCTCTAATATAGCCTTCTTCATCAGACATGTCGACACACGCGTACCGACACACCACACACACAGGGAATACTTTTACTGAAGACATTTCCCCCACAAGGCCCTTTGGAGAGACAGAGAGAGAGTATGCCAGCACATACCCCAGCGCTATATAACCCAGGAATAGCACAGTAACTTAATGTTTGAACAATCGGTGAGGGGGAACATCTTGAAACCCCAGTTTGTACCCTTGGGACACTATTTGTAAAACACACGAGTCCATGTCCGAATGAATCCAGAACTGACTGAAGAGTTTTAGACGTGCCCCCACTGGTGCGGGCTCCTGCAAGAGAGCCCCAGCGTCATGCAGTGGATTTGGCAGAAGCAGAGGATGATCTCTGCTCCTGCGATCTTGAAGAGGATGCAGACCTCTTCTCTCTTCTCCTTCCTCTACCTGCAAAGAAAGGGGAATCTTAACTTCTTGCATATCTATTGGGCCGAAATGACTGCATCAGATAATGATGCGTCTTCATCCGTTGGGAGGGAACATAGGGCAAGAAGGTTGACTTACCTGCGGGAGCTGCCGAGATCAAATTAACTAGGCAGTCACCAAACAAGGCTTCACCTTCATAGGGAAGAGACTCCCTTTCTTCTTGGAGTCAGCATCAGCATTCTCTTGGTGAATCCACAATGCCCTCCTATCCGACACTGCCATGAAATTGGCCCGTGAACTCAAGAGTCCTATATCCCTTGCAGTCTCACGTAAGTATGCTGCAGTGTCCTTGATATGATACAACGTAAGGAGTATCCCATCTCTCCAGGGTATCTATATCGGATGACAAGGTATTCGACCAATTCTTGAATACTACTACTCACTAGAGATGAGCGGGTTCGGTTTCTCTGAATCCGAACCCGCACGAACTTCATGGTTTTTTTCACGGGTCCGAGCGACTCGGATCTTCCCGCCTTGCTCGGTTAACCCGAGCGCGCCCGAACGTCATCATGACGCTGTCGGATTCTCGCGAGGCTCGGATTCTATCGCGAGACTCGGATTCTATATAAGGAGCCGCGCGTCGCCGCCATTTTCACACGTGCATTGAGATTGATAGGGAGAGGACGTGGCTGGCGTCCTCTCCGTTTAGACACTTGATTTACTAATTTTGGGGAGCATTAGGAGTACTCAGTAGTGTACAGTGCAGAGTTTTGCTGATAGTGACCAGTGACCACCACTTTTATTTATAATCCGTTCTCTGCCTGAAAAAAGCGATACACAGCACACAGTGACTCAGTCACATACATACCATATCTGTGTGCACTGCTCAGGCTCAGGCCAGTGTGCTGCATCATCTTATTATATATCTGTCTGACTGCTCAGCTCACACAGCTTATAATTGTGGGGGAGACTGGGGAGCACTACTGCAGTGCCAGTTATAGGTTATAGCAGGAGCCAGGAGTACATAATATTATATTAAAATTAAACAGTGCACACTTTTGCTGCAGGAGTGCCACTGCCAGTGTGACTAGTGACCAGTGACCTGACCACCAGTATATAATATTAGTAGTATACTATCTCTTTATCAACCAGTCTATATTAGCAGCAGACACAGTACAGTGCGGTAGTTCACGGCTGTGGCTACCTCTGTGTCGGCACTCGGCAGCCCGTACATAATTGTATATACCAGTGACCTAACCGTGGTTTTTTTTTCTTTCTTTATACATACATACATACTAGTTACGAGTATACTATCTCTTTATCAACCAGTCTATATATTAGCAGCAGACACAGTACAGTGCGGTAGTTCACGGCTGTGGCTACCTCTGTGTCGGCACTCCGCAGCCCGTCCATAATTGTATATACCAGTGACCTAACCGTGGTTTTTTTTTCTTTCTTTATACATACATACTAGTTACGAGTATACTATCTCTTTATCAACCAGTCTATATATTAGCAGCAGACACAGTACAGTGCGGTAGTTCACGGCTGTGGATACCTCTGTGTCGGCACTCGGCAGCCCGTCCATAATTGTATATACCAGTGACCTAACCGTGGTTTTTTTTTCTTTCTTTATACATACATACTAGTTACGAGTATACTATCTCTTTATCAACCAGTCTATATATTAGCAGCAGACACAGTACAGTGCGGTAGTTCACGGCTGTGGCTACCTCTGTGTCGGCATTCCGCAGCCCGTCCATAATTGTATATACCAGTGACCTAACCGTGGTTTTTTTTTCTTTCTTTATACATACATACTAGTTACGAGTATACTATCTCTTTATCAACCAGTCTATATATTAGCAGCAGACACAGTACAGTGCGGTAGTTCACGGCTGTGGCTACCTCTGTGTCGGCACTCGGCAGCCCGTCCATAATTGTATATACCAGTGACCTAACCGTAGTTTTTTTTTCTTTCTTTATACATACATACTAGTTACGAGTATACTATCTCTTTATCAACCAGTCTATATATTAGCAGCAGACACAGTACAGTGCGGTAGTTCACGGCTGTGGCTACCTCTGTGTCGGCACTCCGCAGCCCGTCCATAATTGTATATACCAGTGACCTAACCGTGGTTTTTTTTTCTTTCTTTATACATACATACTAGTTACGAGTATACTATCTCTTTATCAACCAGTCTATATATTAGCAGCAGACACAGTACAGTGCGGTAGTTCACGGCTGTGGCTACCTCTGTGTCGGCACTCCGCAGCCCGTCCATAATTGTATATACCAGTGACCTAACCGTGTTTTTTTTTTCTTTCTTTATACATACATACTAGTTACGAGTATACTATCTCTTTATCAACCAGTCTATATATTAGCAGCAGACACAGTACAGTGCGGTAGTTCACGGCTGTGGCTACCTCTGTGTCGGCACTCGGCAGCCCGTCCATAATTGTATATACCAGTGACCTAACCGTGGTTTTTTTTTCTTTCTTTATACATACATACTAGTTACGAGTATACTATCTCTTTATCAACCAGTCTATATATTAGCAGCAGACACAGTACAGTGCGGTAGTTCACGGCTGTGGCTACCTCTGTGTCGGCACTCCGCAGCCCGTCCATAATTGTATATACCAGTGACCTAACCGTGTTTTTTTTTTCTTTCTTTATACATACATACTAGTTACGAGTATACTATCTCTTTATCAACCAGTCTATATATTAGCAGCAGACACAGTACAGTGCGGTAGTTCACGGCTGTGGCTACCTCTGTGTCGGCACTCCGCAGCCCGTCCATAATTGTATATACCAGTGACCTAACCGTGGTTTTTTTTTCTTTCTTTATACATACATACTAGTTACGAGTATACTATCTCTTTATCAACCAGTCTATATATTAGCAGCAGACACAGTACAGTGCGGTAGTTCACGGCTGTGGCTACCTCTGTGTCGGCACTCCGCAGCCCGTCCATAATTGTATATACCAGTGACCTAACCGTGGTTTTTTTTTCTTTCTTTATACATACATACTAGTTACGAGTATACTATCTCTTTATCAACCAGTCTATATATTAGCAGCAGACACAGTACAGTGCGGTAGTTCACGGCTGTGGCTACCTCTGTGTCGGCACTCCGCAGCCCGTCCATAATTGTATATACCAGTGACCTAACCGTGGTTTTTTTTTCTTTCTTTATACATACATACTAGTTACGAGTATACTATCTCTTTATCAACCAGTCTATATATTAGCAGCAGACACAGTACAGTGCGGTAGTTCACGGCTGTGGCTACCTCTGTGTCGGCACTCGGCAGCCCGTCCATAATTGTATACTAGTATCCAATCCATCCATCTCCATTGTTTACCTGAGGTGCCTTTTAGTTGTGCCTATTAAAATATGGAGAACAAAAATGTTGAGGTTCCAAAATTAGGGAAAGATCAAGATCCACTTCCACCTCGTGCTGAAGCTGCTGCCACTAGTCATGGCCGAGACGATGAAATGCCAGCAACGTCGTCTGCCAAGGCTGATGCCCAATGGCATAGTACAGAGCATGTCAAAACCAAAACACCAAATATCAGTAAAAAAAGGACTCCAAAACCTAAAATAAAATTGTCGGAGGAGAAGCGTAAACTTGCCAATATGCCATTTACCACACGGAGTGGCAAGGAACGGCTGAGGCCCTGGCCTATGTTCATGGCTAGTGGTTCAGCTTCACATGAGGATGGAAGCACTCAGCCTCTCGCTAGAAAACTGAAAAGACTCAAGCTGGCAAAAGCACCGCAAAGAACTGTGCGTTCTTTGAAATCCCAAATCCACAAGGAGAGTCCAATTGTGTCGGTTGCGATGCCTGACCTTCCCAACACTGGACGTGAAGAGCATGCGCCTTCCACCATTTGCACGCCCCCTGCAAGTGCTGGAAGGAGCACCCGCAGTCCAGTTCCTGATAGTCAGATTGAAGATGTCAGTGTTGAAGTACACCAGGATGAGGAGGATATGGGTGTTGCTGGCGCTGGGGAGGAAATTGACCAGGAGGATTCTGATGGTGAGGTGGTTTGTTTAAGTCAGGCACCCGGGGAGACACCTGTTGTCCGTGGGAGGAATATGGCCGTTGATATGCCAGTTGAAAATACCAAAAAAATCAGCTCTTCGGTGTGGAGGTATTTCACCAGAAATGCGGACAACGGGTGTCAAGCCGTGTGTTCCCTTTGTCAAGCTGTAATAAGTAGGGGTAAGGACGTTAACCACCTCGGAACATCCTCCCTTATACGTCACCTGCAGCGCATTCATAATAAGTCAGTGACAAGTTCAAAAACTTTGGGTGACAGCGGAAGCAGTCCACTGACCAGTAAATCCCTTCCTCTTGTAACCAAGCTCACGCAAACCACCCCACCAACTCCCTCAGTGTCAATTTCCTCCTTCCCCAGGAATGCCAATAGTCCTGCAGGCCATGTCACTGGCAATTCTGACGAGTCCTCTCCTGCCTGGGATTCCTCCGATGCATCCTTGCGTGTAACGCCTACTGCTGCTGGCGCTGCTGTTGTTGCCGCTGGGAGTCGATGGTCATCCCAGAGGGGAAGTCGTAAGCCCACTTGTACTACTTCCAGTAAGCAATTGACTGTTCAACAGTCCTTTGCGAGGAAGATGAAATATCACAGCAGTCATCCTACTGCAAAGCGGATAACTGAGGCCTTGGCATCCTGGGTGGTGAGAAACGTGGTTCCGGTATCCATCATTACTGCAGAGCCAACTAGAGACTTGTTGGAGGTACTGTGTCCCCGGTACCAAATACCATCTAGGTTCCATTTCTCTAGGCAGGCGATACCGAAAATGTACACAGACCTCAGAAAAAGAGTCACCAGTGTCCTAAAAAATGCAGCTGTACCCAATGTCCACTTAACCACGGACATGTGGACAAGTGGAGCAGGGCAGGGTCAGGACTATATGACTGTGACAGCCCACTGGGTAGATGTATGGACTCCCGCCGCAAGAACAGCAGTGGCGGCACCAGTAGCAGCATCTCGCAAACGCCAACTCTTTCCTAGGCAGGCTACGCTTTGTATCACCGCTTTCCAGAATACGCACACAGCTGAAAACCTCTTACGGCAACTGAGGAAGATCATCGCGGAATGGCTTACCCCAATTGGACTCTCCTGTGGATTTGTGGCATCGGACAACGCCAGCAATATTGTGTGTGCATTAAATCTGGGCCAATTCCAGCACGTCCCATGTTTTGCACATACCTTGAATTTGGTGGTGCAGAATTTTTTAAAAAACGACAGGGGCGTGCAAGAGATGCTGTCGGTGGCCAGAAGAATTGCGGGACACTTTCGGCGTACAGGCACCACGTACAGAAAACTGGAGCACCACCAAAAACTACTGAACCTGCCCTGCCATCATCTGAAGCAAGAAGTGGTAACGAGGTGGAATTCAACCCTCTATATGCTTCAGATGTTGGAGGAGCAGCAAAAGGCCATTCAAGCCTATACAATTGAGCACGATATAGTAGGTGGAATGCACCTGTCTCAAGTGCAGTGGAGAATGATTTCAACGTTGTGCAAGGTTCTGATGCCCTTTGAACTTGCCACACGTGAAGTCAGTTCAGACACTGCCAGCCTGAGTCAGGTCATTCCCCTCATCAGGCTTTTGCAGAAGAAGCTGGAGGCATTGAAGGAGGAGCTAACACGGAGCGATTCCGCTAGGCATGTGGGACTTGTGGATGGAGCCCTTAATTCGCTTAACAAGGATTCACGGGTGGTCAATCTGTTGAAATCAGAGCACTACATTTTGGCCACCGTGCTCGATCCTAGATTTAAAGCCTACCTTGGATCTCTCTTTCTGGCAGACACAGGTCTGCTGGGGTTGAAAGACCTGCTGGTGACAAAATTGTCAAGTCAAGCGGAACGCGACCTGTCAACATCTCCTCCTTCACATTCTCCCGCAACTGGGGGTGCGAGGAAAAGGCTCAGAATTCCGAGCCCACCCGCTGGCGGTGATGCAGGGCAGTCTGGAGCGACTGCTGATGCTGACATCTGGTCCGGACTGAAGGACCTGACAACGATTACGGACATGTCGTCTACTGTCACTGCATATGATTCTCTCAACATTGATAGAATGGTGGAGGATTATATGAGTGACCGCATCCAAGTAGGCACGTCACACAGTCCGTACTTATACTGGCAGGAAAAAGAGGCAATTTGGAGGCCCTTGCACAAACTGGCTTTATTCTACCTAAGTTGCCCTCCCACAAGTGTGTACTCCGAAAGAGTGTTTAGTGCCGCCGCTCACCTTGTCAGCAATCGGCGTACGAGGTTACATCCAGAAAATGTGGAGAAGATGATGTTCATTAAAATGAATTATAATCAATTCCTCCGCGGAGACATTGACCAGCAGCAATTGCCTCCACAAAGTACACAGGGAGCTGAGATGGTGGATTCCAGTGGGGACGAATTGATAATCTGTGAGGAGGGGGATGTACACGGTGATATATCGGAGGGTGAAGATGAGGTGGACATCTTGCCTCTGTAGAGCCAGTTTGTGCAAGGAGAGATTAATTGCTTCTTTTTTGGGGGGGGTCCAAACCAACCCGTCATATCAGTCACAGTCGTGTGGCAGACCCTGTCACTGAAATGATGGGTTGGTTAAAGTGTGCATGTCCTGTTTTGTTTATACAACATAAGGGTGGGTGGGAGGGCCCAAGGATAATTCCATCTTGCACCTCTTTTTTCTTTTCTTTTTCTTTGCATCATGTGCTGATTGGGGAGGGTTTTTTGGAAGGGACATCCTGCGTGACACTGCAGTGCCACTCCTAGATGGGCCCGGTGTTTGTGTCGGCCACTAGGGTCGCTAATCTTACTCACACAGTCAGCTACCTCATTGCGCCTCTTTTTTTCTTTGCGTCATGTGCTGTTTGGGGAGGGTTTTTTGGAAGGGACATCCTGCGTGACACTGCAGTGCCACTCCTAGATGGGCCCGGTGTTTGTGTCGGCCACTAGGGTCGCTAATCTTACTCACACAGTCAGCTACCTCATTGCGCCTCTTTTTTTCTTTGCGTCATGTGCTGTTTGGGGAGGGTTTTTTGGAAGGGCCATCCTGCGTGACACTGCAGTGCCACTCCTAGATGGGCCCGGTGTTTGTGTCGGCCACTAGGGTCGCTAATCTTACTCACACAGCTACCTCATTGCGCCTCTTTTTTTCTTTGCGTCATGTGCTGTTTGGGGAGGGTTTTTTGGAAGGGACATCCTGCGTGACACTGCAGTGCCACTCCTAGATGGGCCCGGTGTTTGTGTCGGCCACTAGGGTCGCTAATCTTACTCACACAGCTACCTCATTGCGCCTCTTTTTTTCTTTGCGTCATGTGCTGTTTGGGGAGGGTTTTTTGGAAGGGACATCCTGCGTGACACTGCAGTGCCACTCCTAGATGGGCCCGGTGTTTGTGTCGGCCACTAGGGTCGCTTATCTTACTCACACAGCGACCTCGGTGCAAATTTTAGGACTAAAAATAATATTGTGAGGTGTGAGGTATTCAGAATAGACTGAAAATGAGTGTAAATTATGGTTTTTGAGGTTAATAATACTTTGGGATCAAAATGACCCCCAAATTCTATGATTTAAGCTGTTTTTTAGTGTTTTTGGAAAAAAACACCCGAATCCAAAACACACCCGAATCCGACAAAAATAATTCGGTGAGGTTTTGCCAAAACGCGTTCGAACCCAAAACACGGCCGCGGAACCGAACCCAAAACCAAAACACAAAACCCGAAAAATTTCAGGCGCTCATCTCTACTACTCACCCATGCACATGTAATGGCAGGTCTAAGTAATGTACCCGTGGTTACATAACTAGAAATAATGTAGCTTCCTGCATACGATCCGCTGGATTTGTGACAGGGCCCCGTGCAGAACAGGGGGTGACTCCCACTTTATTCTGTCCGCGGCGGGAAATGAATAAACAACCAGAATCCTTTTGGGGATTTGAAACCATCTTGTCGAGCTGGCCCAGACTTTCTCAAACAGAGATGGAGGAACGTTACATCAGCTTTCATTATATATCTATATATACATACATATAGACCCCTTTGTCAGGAACAGCAGGGTCTTCAGTGATTTTAATATGTCCTTAATATCCACAATCATGTACTGAATGCTCCTTGCCAATATTGGATCTAATCAGGAAACATTATGGTCGACATAAGTATCAGTATCCGTGTCAGTATCAGTGTGTAGTAACTGGGCAAAATAACATTTTTGCGACCCAGCGGGGCCTGAGGGAAAAGAAACATAGCCATGAATATCACATCTATTCTCTAAGTCTGTATCTGGGACACAGATTTATCCAACCTTACTCTGATATTACTGAAACATTTACCCAGTCAGTTATTGGTGGTGCCAACAGGGCCACCATCATATGTCTGCATTCCTAATATAGTTTCCTCTTGGGAAAAACATTCAGCCACCGACATGTTGACACACATATACCAAGTACCCACAGACACACCGGCTTATGGGGGACAGACCGTCAGTAAATCTGTCAGAGGGACACAGAGGATTTTTCAGCTCACAATCCAGCGCCAAAAGTACACAGTCTGGGAAATAATAAACTCTATAGTGATAGACTTGTAATGCTCTAAAGATGTTCTGGTGAGGTGAGGAAGAAGCCCCGCCGCTGTAATGGCGCGTATCTGTCCCGCTCAGAAATAATTAATTACGCTAGCGGGGTAAGGACAGTGCCCAGGCACTAATGTCCACTTTTTCCAGCCTTTTGTGAGGAATTTATGCTGCCCAGGGTGCCCCCCCCCCCCCGTGCCCTGCACCCTGCAGTGCCTGTGTTTGTGTGGGAGCATGGCGCGCAGCGTTCCGCTCGCTGCTCGGTACCTCAGAATGCCGTCACTGAAGAAGAAGTCTTCTGTTCTTCTGCTACTCACCTGTCTTCTGGCTCTGTAAGGGGGTGACGGCAGGCTGCGGGAGTGTGCATCTAGGCGTACCCAGCGATCAGCACCCTCAGGAGCTAATGGTGTCCTGTCAGCCTGAAGCAGAGCCATTGAACTCACTAGAAGTTGGTCATACTTCTCTCCCCTAAGTCCCACGAAGCAGGGAGACTGTTGCCAGCAGCCTCCCTGAAAATAAAAAAAACTAACAAGTCTTTTCAGAGAAACTCAGTAGAGCTCCCCTGTAGTGCATCCAGTATCACTGCGCACAATACTAAAACAGGAGTCTGGAGGAGGGGCATAGAGGGAGGAGACAGTTCACACCCTTTGAAAGTCTTAAAGTGCCCATGTCTCCTGCGGATCCCGTCTATACCCCATGGTTCTTAATGTGACCCCAGCATCCTCTAGGACGTATGAGAAAACAAATAATGCACACACGAGGAGGAGAGAACTAAGGAAGCTATAAGGAGAAGAGGGGAGGGAGGGGGGGTTGAAAGGTAAGGTAGTAAAGGCATATTGGATAAACTACAACCTTATACATATTCATTAATGTACCAGTAGTTAGAAGTAGAAGAGCTCTAACAGAAACCACAAAGCTTATCTAAAGCCACACCACACTGGATATGCCCAATCTCATTTGATTTTTGAAGCAAAGCAGTATTGGACTTTGTTAATACATGGATGGGAGACTGCTTGGTAGTATCAGATTCTTTAGGTGTTTTTAAACTACCAACACCATTTTCTTGGTACATTTAATTTTTACATGTATTCTTTAATGTACCAGAAGTTAGAAGTAGAAGAGCTGTAACAGAAACCACCAGCTCATCTACAGCCACAGCACACTGGATTTGCCCAATCTCTCCTGATCATGGAAGCTGAGCAGTGTTGGTCCTGGTTTTAGTACTTGGATGGGAGACCACAAGGAAATACCAGGAGCTGTGTGTATTTTTACAATACTAACACCGTTCTCTTGATGCATTCCATTTTGAAACATTGGGGCAGATCTATTAAGCCTGGTGAACTGATAAAGTGCAAGGTGATAAAGTACCAGCCAGTCAGCTCCTAACTGTCATTTTTCAAACCCAGCCTGTGACATGGCAATTAGGAGCTGATTGGCTGGTACTTTATCACCATGCAAATTATCATTTCACCAGGTTTAATAAATCGGATGCTTACTCATTTATGTACGAGTAGTTAGAAGTAGAAGAACTCTAACAGAAACCACTAAGCTCATCTACAGCCACACCACACTGTATATTAGAGATGAGCGCCTGAAATTTTTCGGGTTTTGTGTTTTGGTTTTGGGTTCGGTTCCGCGGCCGTGTTTTGGGTTCGAACGCGTTTTGGCAAAACCTCACCAAATTTTTTTTGTCGGATTCGGGTGTGTTTTGGATTCGGGTGTTTTTATCAAAAAACACTAAAAAACAGCTTAAATCATAGAATTTGGGGGTCATTTTGATCCCAAAGTATTATTAACCTCAAAAACCATAATTTACACTCATTTTCAGTCTATTCTGAATACCTCACACCTCACAATATTATTTTTAGTCCTAAAATTTGCACCGAGGTCGCTGTGTGAGTAAGATAAGCGACCCTAGTGGCCGACACAAACACCGGGCCCATCTAGGAGTGGCACTGCAGTGTCACGCAGGATGTCCCTTCCAAAAAACCCTCCCCAAACAGCACATGACGCAAAGAAAAAAAGAGGCGCAATGAGGTAGCTGTGTGAGTAAGATTAGCGACCCTAGTGGCCGACACAAACACCGGGCCCATCTAGGAGTGGCACTGCAGTGTCACGCAGGATGGCCCTTCCAAAAAACCCTCCCCAAACAGCACATGACGCAAAGAAAAAAAGAGGCGCAATGAGGTAGCTGTGTGAGTAAGATTAGCGACCCTAGTGGCCGACACAAACACCGGGCCCATCTAGGAGTGGCACTGCAGTGTCACGCAGGATGTCCCTTCCAAAAAACCCTCCCCAAACAGCACATGACGCAAAGAAAAAAAGAGGCGCAATGAGGTAGCTGACTGTGTGAGTAAGATTAGCGACCCTAGTGGCCGACACAAACACCGGGCCCATTTAGGAGTGGCACTGCAGTGTCACGCAGGATGTCCCTTCCAAAAAACCCTCCCCAATCAGCACATGATGCAAAGAAAAAGGTTAGGTGGTATACAATTATGGACGGACTGCCTGCCGAGTGCAGACACAGAGGTAGCCACAGCCGTGAACTACCGTACTGTACTGTGTCTGCTGCTAATATAGACTGGTTGATAAAGAGATGTCGTAGTAGTATGTATGTATAAAGAAGAAAAAAAAACCACGGTTAGGTGGTATACAATTATGGACGGACTGCCTGCCGAGTGCAGACACAGAGGTAGCCACAGCCGTGAACTACCGTACTGTGTCTGCTGCGACTGGATGATAAATGATATAAAAAATATATATATATCACTACTGCAGCCGGACAGGTATATATTATATATTATATAATGACGGACCTGCTGGACACTGTCTGTCAGCAGAATGAGTTTTATTTTTATAGAATAAAAAAAACAACAACACACAAGTGAAGTCACACGACGAGTGTTTAACTTTTTCAGGCAATCACAATATAAGTATACTACTAACTATACTGGTGGTCAGTGTGGTCAGGTCACTGGTCAGTCACACTGGCAGTGGCACTCCTGCAGCAAAAGTGTGCACTGTTTAATTTTAATATAATATTATGTACTCCTGGCTCCTGCTATAACCTATAACTGGCACTGCAGTAGTGCTCCCCAGTCTCCCCCACAATTATAAGCTGTGTGAGCTGAGCAGTCAGACAGATATATAATATATATAGATGATGCAGCACACTGGCCTGAGCCTGAGCAGTGCACACAGATATGGTATGTGACTGACTGAGTCACTGTGTGTATCGCTTTTTTCAGGCAGAGAACGGATATATTAAATAAACTGCACTGTGTGTCTGGTGGTCACTCACTATATAATATATTATGTACTCCTGGCTCCTGCTATAACCTATAACTGGCACTGCAGTAGTGCTCCCTAGTCTCCCCCACAATTATAAGCTGTGTGAGCTGAGCAGTCAGACAGATATATATAATATTATATATAGATAATAGATGATGCAGCACACTGGCCTGAGCCTGAGCAGTGCACACAGATATGGTATGTGACTGACTGAGTCACTGTGTGTATCGCTTTTTTCAGGCAGAGAACGGATATATTAAATAAACTGCACTGTGTGTCTGGTGGTCACTCACTATATAATATATTATGTACTCCTGGCTCCTGCTATAACCTATAACTGGCACTGCAGTAGTGCTCCCCAGTCTCCCCCACAATTATAAGCTGTGTGAGCTGAGCAGTCAGACAGATATATATAATATTATATATAGATAATAGATGATGCAGCACACTGGCCTGAGCCTGAGCAGTGCACACAGATATGGTATGTGACTGAGTCACTGTGTGCTGTGTATCGCTTTTTTCAGGCAGAGAACGGATTATAAAGTAAACTGCACTGTCCTCACTAGTAAACTCTCTCCACTCAGTCTCTACACTTCTACAGTAACAGTACTCCTCCTAGTCAGCTCCAGTAAATCTCTCTCAGTCTCTTATAATCTAAATGGAGAGGACGCCAGCCACGTCCTCTCCCTATCAATCTCAATGCACGTGTGAAAATGGCGGCGACGCGCGGCTCCTTATATAGAATCCGAGTCTCGCGATAGAATCCGAGCCTCGCGAGAATCCGACAGCGTCATGATGACGTTCGGGCGCGCTCGGGTTAACCGAGCAAGGCGGGAAGATCCGAGTCGCTCGGACCCGTGAAAAAAAACATGAAGTTCTGGCGGGTTCGGATTCAGAGAAACCGAACCCGCTCATCTCTACTGTATATGCCCAATATCACCTGATTTTAGGCCTGGTTTGTTCTTGGATGTGAGACCACCTGGGAATACCAGGTGCTGTAGGTAGTTTTATACTACCAACACCGTTCTCTTGATGCATTCCATTTTGAAACATTGGGGCAGATCTATTAAGCCTGGTGAACTGATAAAGTGCAAGGTGATAAAGTACCAGCCAGTCAGCTCCTAACTGTCATTTTTCAAACCCAGCCTGTGACATGGCAATTAGGAGCTGATTGGCTGGTACTTTATCACCATGCAAATTATCATTTCACCAGGTTTAATAAATCGGCTGCTTACTCATTTATGTACGAGTAGTTAGAAGTAGAAGAACTCTAACAGAAACCACTAAGCTCATCTACAGCCACACCACACTGTATATGCCCAATATCACCTGATTTTAGGCCTGGTTTGTTCTTGGATGTGAGACCACCTGGGAATACCAGGTGCTGTAGGTAGTTTTATACTACCAACACATTTCTCTTGATGCATTATATTTTGAAACTTATTCATTGATGTACCAGTAGTTAGAAGTAGAAGTTAGAAACAGCAAAAATCATCTACAGCCGCATCACACTGGATATGTCCAATCTCATCTGATGTTGGAAGCTAAGCAGTGTTGTGCCTGGTTAGTTTTTGGATTTCAGGTCCTGCCTTCTGGTTTGGCCACGGCACCTCGGAATTTCACCAAGGTCATGGCCGTGATGACGACCCTTCACCATCGGTGGACCAGGGAGGAATCTCTCCTCCCGATAAACATTCTGGAATTGCGGGCAGTGTTCAATTCATTGACACTGGCCCTGCCTCTAGTACAGAACAGGCCTGTTCAAGTACAATCGGACAACGACACCACGGTAGTGTACAAAAATCATCAAGGCGGCACTCGAAATTGCATGGCAAAGCTGGAAGTATCAAAAATCCTCAGTTGGGTAGAACGTCATCTGCCAGCAATATCGGCAGTGTTCATTCCCGGAGTCCTCAACTGGGAAGCGGATTTCCTCAGTCGTCAGTACGTTCACGCTGGAGAGTGGAGAGGCCGCAGCAGAAATGTCTGCACTGGTGTCAGTAGGTGACTGAGGCAGGGATGACTGGGAGATAGTGGGTGACTGAAGCATGTATGACTGGGAGATAGTGGGTGACTGAGGCCGGGGTGACTGGGAAATAGTCAGTGACTAAGGCAGGGGTGATAGGGATATAGTGGATGACTGTGGCAGGGGTGACAGGGACAGTAGGAGACTGAGGCAGGGGTGACAGGGATAGTGGGTGACTGAGGCAGGGGTGATAGGGTGACAGTGGGTGACTGAGGCAGAGGTGACAGGGATAGTGGGTGACTGAGGTAGGGGTGATATGGAGATAGTGGTTGACTGAGGCAGGGGTGACAGAGATAGTGGGTGACTAAAGCAGGGGTGACTGGTATAGTGGGTGACTGAGGCAGGGGTCGCAGGTATAGTGGTTAACTGAGGCAGCGGTGACTGGGAGATAGTGGGTAACTGGGGCAGGGGTGACAGGGAAAGTGTGTGACTCAGGCAGGGGTGATAGGGAGATAGTGGGCAGCAGATCACTGCCTCGCTGACAGCAGCACATCCCTGCTTCACTGACAGCAGCACATCCCTGCCTCATTGACAGCAGCACATACCTGCCTCACTTATAGCAGCACATCCCTGCCTCACTGGCAGCAGCAGATCCCTGCCTCACTGGCAGCAGCAGATCACTGCTTCACTGACAGCAGCACATCCCTGCCTCACTGGCAGCAGCAGATCCCTGCCTTACTGACAGCTGTATATAGGGCCTAATTCAGACCTGATCTCTGCTGTGCATATTCACACAACAGGAGATCAGGTCTGAAGTGTGTGTGTGTGTGTGTGTGTGTGTGTGTGTGTGTGTGTGTGTGTGTGTGTGTGTGTGTGTGTGTGTGTGCTGGTGCCGCAGTGCGATCAGCATCTCTGCCCAGTGAGCGCCTCTGCCAACACATACTTATCTTGCATATGAGATCTCTTGATCATGAAGATAGTTCTCACAGGGTGAGGTTCATCCATTACATTTTAAAGTAGGAAGGTACAAATTACATATTCAAATTACATATATGTGCTGGATTCAAATGTTTTCCCCCCTTCCTTTCTCAATTGTGCCCATCAGCAGCTATTCTAATGTTGCTGCCAATGGGTGTGACACATTCATTTCTTCTGTGGGGTACACTGGACTCCACAAGGATTCACATTGGGGTGTAGAGTAGGATCTTGATCTGAGGCACCAACAGGCTCAAAGCTTTTGACTGTTCCCAAGATGCTCAGCGCCCCCTGCTCTATAACCTCGCTTCCATGAACAGGGAGCTCAGTTTGTAGTTGGTGCCTTCAGTAGCAGGACACTTAACAGGGGGCTGCCTCAGGCAGCCTATACTTAGCTATTAATTTTGACAAGAAAAGAAGAACTTTTTTTATAAGAATGTACAAGGGCTGCAGCAGGCTAGGTCTAATAGACATCTTTACTGCAGCTCCATCACTCCCAGCGGCGCAGTATACTCCCGTGCCCTGGTTGCTGGGTCACTGCAGCGGAGGCTCCGGTTTCTTCCTAAGGTCAGTCACACACACACCGCCCTCCGGGATCACGAGGCCGCTGATGAAAGGGAGGTAAGGGGCTTCTGTGCCCACACTATACCGTGATCCAGCGTGGCAGTAGGGGGCGGGCCGTGTGCGCACTGGCGTGGACACTGATTACTGGGCAGCCGCTCCACTAGCCACCAGGGACAGTTAAGGAGCACAGCTCTGGGGGGTTTTCTCCTATATTAACCCCATTTTGTACTACCTGCAGTGCATTGTGATAGGTAATAGAGCCTGATTCAGGTTGGATTGCAATCACAATAAGCAATCCAACTGCAAAAATTGCTAAGAGCATACGCATGCGCCTGCATTTTCTGTGACTGTCAATCGGTGCGGGGGGGGTCAGCAACACTCCATTTCAAAGTCGGAGATGGAGCGGTGCGGGGGCAGGGCTTCAACGGAGAAACAGGAGGCGTGGTCAGAGCGGCTGCATGACATCACATGCAGCCGTTGCGATCACAAAAATGGTGGCGGCTTCCTGCGCACACGTACAGTCTGCACCAACAGGAGGCTAACCCATTTTTTATGATCACGCTGAACTGCACTGAGACTGCAATTTCAGCGTGGTCAAGAAGGGAGGCGGCATGCTGGGTGGCCATGCCCTGTGATGGGTGGCCCCAGCATGCGAACCAAAGGATTGCAAATTCTGTTACTAGCAGAATTTGCAATCCTTACTGAATTAGGCCATTGATTACAAAATTGTAAACAATATTTGAAGTTTTTCTTCAGGGACTAACACAAAAGATGCTTGGGGCTACTAACACATGGGTAAGCCACGTAAAGCTTCCCATGGGTCAGTGGCATCACAACGGGGTTGCGGCACACACCCGAGTGTCACCCGCCAAGTGGGGTGACACCAAAGTGCCGGCTCTTCTTCAGTGACAGAATATGGGTGTTTCACTGTGACATTACGTGCAACACCCAGTTTCTGTCACTGTGCAGGAGCCAGCACCACTCACACACTAGTCCCCGGGTACAGCCCCCAACCCCCGGGATACCCGCAGCAACAAAATGGTGATTCAGGCCACGCCCCTACCTATGAGACCATGCCTCCTTTTTACCATTGCGCTGCTTATCTGCGCGCACTGCATTACAATCTCCCTCGCCGCCTCTCTGGGTGTCACCAGTGATAGTGACACCTCTGCCATGCTTGTAGCAGCTGGTCCTAAGATCTACGCCTCCAGCCCTGAGTGTTTTCCCTTGTGACTTGTTGATCATCATAGCGAAGCAGATGCTTACAGAAAACTGCAGGGGCTTAGATTGAAAAGAAAAACATTGACGAACCCATCATTTCAGCGACAGGGTCTGCCACTCGACTGACTGAAATGACTGGTTGGTTTGGGCCCCCACCAAAAAAGAATCAATCAATCTCTCCTTGCACAAACTGGCTCTACAGAGGCAAGATGTCCACCTCATCATCCTCCGATTCCTCACCCCTTTCACTGTGTACATCCCCCTCCTCACAGATTATTAATTCGTCCCCACTGGAATCCACCATCTCAGATCCCTGTGTACTTTCTGGAGGCAATTGCTGGTGAATGTCTCCACGGAGGAATTGATTATAATTAATTTTGATGATCATCATCTTCTCCACATTTTCTGGAAGTAACCTTGTACGCCGATTGCTGACAAGGTGAGCGGCCGCACTAAACACTCTTTCGGAGTACACACTGGAGGGAGGGCAACTTAGGTAGAATAAAGCCAGTTTGTGCAAGGGCCTCCAAATTGCCTCTTTTTCTCCACCATTCTTTCAAAGGTGACAGAATCATATGCAGTGACAGTAGACGACATGTCAGTAATCGTTGCCAGGTCCTTCAGTCTGGACCAGATGTCAGCACTCACTCCAGACTGCCCTGCATCACCGCCAGCGGGTGGGCTCGGAATTCTTAGCCTTTTCCTCGCACCCCCAGTTGCGGGAGAATGTGAAGGAGGAGCTGTTGACGGGTCACGTTCCGCTTGACTTGACAATTTTCTCACCAGCAGGTCTTTGAACCTCTGCAAACTTGTGTCTGCCGGAAAGAGAGATACAATGTAGGTTTTAAATCTAGGATCGAGCACGGCGGCCAAAATGTAGTGCTCTGATTTCAACAGATTGAATCCTGGTTAAGCAAATTAAGGGCTCCATCCACAAGTCCCACATGCCTAGTTGAATCGCTCTGTTTTAGCTCCTCCTTCAATGTCTCCAGCTTCTTTTGCAAAAGCCTGATGAGGGGAATGACCTGACTCAGGCTGGCAGTGTCTGAACTGACTTCACGTGTGGAAAGTTCAAAGGGTTGCAGAACCTTGCACAACGTTGAAATCATTCTCCACTGCGCTTGAGTCAGGTGCATTCCCCCTCCTTTGCCTATATCGTGGGCAGATGTATAGGCTTGAATGGCCTTTTGCTGCTCCTCCATCCTCTGAAGCATATAGAGGGTTGAATTCCACCTCGTTACCACCTCTTGCTTCAGATGATGGCAGGGCAGGTTCAGGAATGTTTGGTGGTGCTCCAGTCTTCGGCATGCGGTGGCTGAAGGCAGAAAGTGGCCCGCAATTCTTCGGGCCACCGACAGCATCTCTTGCACGCCCCTGTCGTTTTTTAAATAATTCTGCACCACCAAGTTTAATGTATGTGCAAAACATGGGATGTGCTGGAATTTGCCCAGATGTAATGCACGCACAATATTGGTGGCGTTGTCCGATGTCACAAATCCCCAGGAGAGTTCAATTGGGGTAAGCCATTCTGCGATGATGTTCCTCAGTTTCCGTAAGAGGTTGTCAGCTGTGTGCCTCTTATGGAAAGCGGTGATACAAAGCATAGCCTGCCTAGGAACGAGTTGGCAATTGCGAGATGCTGCTACTGGTGCCGCCGCTGCTGTTCTTGCTGCGGGAGGCAATACATCTACCCAGTGGGCTGTCACAGTCATATAGTCCTGAGTCTGCCCTGCTCCACTTAACCACAGACAAGTGGACATTGGGTACAACTGCATTTTTTAGGACACTGGTGACTCTTTTTCTGAGGTCTGTGTACATTTTCGGTATCGCCTGCCTAGAGAAATGGAACCTAGAGGGTATTTGGTACCGGGGACACAGTACCTCAATCAAGTCTCTAGTTGCCTCTAAATTAACGATGGATACCGGAACCACGTTTCTCACCACCCAGACCTGAGTTATCCGCTTTGCAGCAGGATGACTGCTGTGATATTTCATCTTCCTCGCAAAGGACTGTTGGACAGTCAATTGCTTACTGGAAGAAGTACAAGTGGTCTTCCGACTTCCCCTCTGGGATGACGATCGACTCCCAGCAGCAACAACAGCAGCGCCAGCAGCAGTAGGCGTTACACTCAAGGATGCATCGGAGGAATCCCAGGCAGGAGAGGACTCGTCAGACTTGCCAGTGACATGGCCTGCAGGACTATTGGCTCTCCTGTCTAAGGAGGAAATTGACACTGAGGGAGTTGGTGGTGTGGTTTGCAGGAGCTTGGTTACAAGAGGAAGGGATTTAGTGGTTAGTGGACTGCTTCCGCTGTCATCCAAAGTTTTTGAACTTGTCACTGACTTATGATGAATGCGCTGCAGGTGACATATAAGGGAGGATGTTCCGAGGTGGTTAACGTCCTTATCCCTACTTATTACAGCTTGACAAAGGCAACACACGGCTTGACACCTGTTGTCCGCATTTGTGTACAGGATGCATACCTTCATGTCCCCATTTATCCACCTCATCAGGCGTAACTCAGATTTGCGGTACAGGACTGTCATTGCCAATTTCAGACGTTGCTGTTTGGTCTCTCCATGGCCCTGAGAATTTTCACCAAGGTAATGGCGGAAATGATGGTGCTCCTGTGCAAGCAAGGTGTCACAATTATCCCGTACTTGGGCGATCTCATAAAAGCGAGATCAAGAGAGCAGTTGCTGAACAGCGTATCACTTTCACTGAAAGTGTTACAGCAACACGGCTGGATTCTCAATATCCCGAAGTCGCAGTTGATTCCTACTACTCGTCTGTCTTTCTTGGGCATGATTCTGGACACAGACCAGAAGAGGGTTTATCTCCTGATAGAAAAGGCCCAGGAACTCATGACTCTTGTCAGGAACCTATTGAAACCAAAACAGGTGTCAGTGCATCACTGCACTCGAGTCCTGGGAAAGATGGTGGCATCATACGAGGCCATTCCATTCGGCAGGTTCCATGCGAGGACTTTCCAATGGGACCTACTGGACAAGTGGTCTGGGTCACATTTACAGATGCATTGGTTGATCACCCTGTCCCCCAGGGTCAGGGTATCACTCTTGTGGTGGCTGCAGAGTGCTCACCTTCTCGAGGGACGCAGATTCAGCATTCAGGGCTGGATCCTGGTGACCACAGACGCAAGCCTCCAAGGTTGGGGAGCAGTCACACAGGGAAGAAATTTCCAAGGTCTTTGGTCAAGTCAAGAGACTTGTCTTCACATCAACATCCTGGAACTAAGGGCCATATACAATGCCCTACGTCAAGCGGAGACCTTACTTTGCGACCAACCGGTTCTGATCCAGTCAGACAACGTCACCGCAGTGGCTCATGTAAACCGCCAAGGCGGCACAAGAAGCAGAGTGGCGATGGCACAAGCCACCAGAATTCTTCGCTGGGTGGAGAATCACGCAAGCGCACTGTCAGCAGTGTTCATTCCGGGAGTGGACAACTGGGAAGCAGACATCCTCAGCAGACACGACCTACATCCGGGAGAGTGGGGACTTCATCAGGAAGTCTTTGCACAGATTACAAGTCGGTGGGAACTGCCACAGATAGACATGATGCCGTCCCGGCTCAACAAAAAGCTACAGAGGTATTGCGCAAGGTCAAGAGACCCTCAGGCAGTAGCTGTAGACGCCCTAGTGACACCGTGGGTGTTCCGGTCGGTCTATGTATTTCCTCCTCTTCCTCTCATACCCAAGGTGTTGAGGATAATAAGACAAAGAGGAGTGAGAACAATCCTCATTGTTCCAGATTGGCCACGGAGGACCTGGTATCCGGATCTGCAGGAAATGCTCACAGAAGATCTGTGGCCTCTCCCTCTAAGACAGGACCTGTTGCATCAGGGGCCCTGTCTGTTCCAAGACTTACCGCGGCTGCGTTTGACGGCATGGCGGTTGAATGCCGGATCCTAGCATTCCGGTTGAGGTCATCCCTACGCTGATAAAGGCTAGGAAGGATGTAACGTTAAAACATTACACCGTATATGGCGAAATTATGTTTCTTGGTGTGAGGCCAGGAATGCTCCTACGGAAGAATTCCATCTGGGCCGTTTCCTTCACTTCCTACAAACTGGAGTGAATTTGGGCCTAAAATTAGGCTCTATTAAGGTCCAGATTTCGGCCTTATCCATTTTCTTTCAAAAAGAATTGGCTTCTCTTCCAGAAGTTCAGACTTTTGTAAAAGGAGTGCTGCATATTCAGCCTCCTTTTGTGCCTCCGGTGGCACCTTGGGACCTTAACGTGGTGTTAAGTTTTCTAAAATTACACTGGTTTGAACCACTTAAACAGTGGAGTTAAAATATCTCACATGGAAGGTGGTCATGTTATTAGCCTTGGCTTCGGCTAGGCGAGTGTCGGAATTAGCGGCTTTGTCACATAAAAGCCCATATTTGGTATTCCATGTGGATAGAGCGGAATTGCAGACCCGTCCTCAATTCCTACCAAAAGTGGTCTCATCTTTTCATATGAACCAACCTATTGTGGTGCCTGTGGCTACGCGTGACTTGGAGGATTCCGAGTTACTTGATGTGGTTAGGGCTTTGAAAATTTACGTGGCCAGGACGGCTAGAGTCAGGAAAACTGAAGCACTGTTTGTCCTGTATGCAACCAACAAGATTGGTGCCCCTGCTTCAAAGCAGGCTATTGCTCGCCGGATTTGTAACACGATTCAGCAAGCGCATTCTATGGCTGGATTGCAGTTACTGAAATCGGTCAAGGCCCATTCCACGAGGAAAGTGGGCTCTTCTTGGGCGGCTGCCCGAGGGGTCTCGGCACTACAGCTGTGTCAAGCTGCTACTTGGTCGGGTTCACACACCTTTGCAAAATACTATAAGTTTGATACCCTGGCTGAGGAGGAACTCATGTTTGCTCAATCGGTGCTGCAGAGTCATCCGCACTCTCCCGCCCGTTTTGGAGCATTGGTATAATCCCCATGGTCCTTACGGAGTCCCCAGCATCCTCTAGGACGTTAGAGAAAATAAGATTTTAAACCTACTGGTAAATCTTTTTCTCGTAGTCCGTAGAGGATGCTGGGCGCCCGTCCCAAGTGCGGACTACTTCTGCAATACTTGTATATAGTTATTGCTTCAATAAGGGTTATGTTATAGTTGCATCGGTCCTGCACTGATGCTATGTTGTTTTTTCATACTGATAACTGGGTAGTTTATCACAAGTTATACGGTGTGATTGGTGTGGCTGGTATGAATCTTGCCCTGGATTAACAAAATCCTTTCCTCATACTGTCCGTCTCCTCTGGGCACAGTTTCTCTAACTGTGGCATAGAGGGAGGAGCCAGTGCACACCCAGAACTAAAGTCTTTCTTAAAGTGCCCATGTCTCCTGTGGAGCCCGTCTATCCCCATGGTCCTTACGGAGTCCCCAGCATCCTCTACGGACTACGAGAAAAAGATTTACCGGTAGGTTTAAAATCTTATTTTCTACTTTATTCTTTTCTATCCTAGTTTATTACGACCAACTCTCATCCAAGGAGTTTGATATTCTACTACCTGCATGCAATTTAAATTGCTTAAATTGTTTATATGGTTGATTTGTCCTTCACAATCCATAATCTGCAACTTGGATGTACTTGTGTCATTGAAAATCTTATAATAAAAATGTATATACAGATACTCAACCTGTATATTGAAAAAAAAAAAGTTATAAGACATATGCATTCAATATTTGAAGAAACAAAATAAAATAAAGCTATCTATTGGGTTTCACTAACAAGCACATTGGAAGACTTGACTACTGTTAAAAGACATGCATTACATGGTATAGAGCCACAAACCACAATGTAGTAAAATAAAAACAAACTTACATGTGTATCAAACCTATGTGAGGCTTACATTGATAGTGCAAGATCAACACTCTATCAACTGTGCAAACTAGACTGCACATAAATGCCATAAAATTTATCTGAGATTTTAGTAAATAAGGCCCGTTGCTGTCCGGGTCACGCAGCCGTCACGGCCCGCCCCCATACGGTCCGGTCATGTCTGCGTTGTCCTGACTGTGACCCAAAATGGCGGCACAACGCCGCTGGCCCGACTCCTCCTGCCCAGTGACCGCCTCTGCCTGTCAATCAGGCAGAGGCGCTCACTGGGCAGAGATGCTGATCGCATCTCTGGCATGTGCCGGTGCACTGCGGCACCAGCACACACGCACTTCAGACCTGATCTCCTGTTGTGTGAATATGCACAGCAGGGATCAGGTCTGAATTAGGCCCTATATACAGCTGTCAGTAAGGCAGGGATGTGCTGCTGCCAGTGAGGCAGGGATGTGCTGCTGGTAGTGAAGCAGTGATGTGCTGCTGTCAGCGAAGCAGTGCTGTGCTGCTGTCAGAGAGACAGGGATGTGCTGCTGTCAGCGAGGCAGGGATGTGCTGTTGTCAGCGAAGCAGGGATGTGCTGCTGTCAGCGAAGCAGGGATGTGCTGCTGTCAGCGAAGCAGGGATGTGCTGCTGTCAGCGAGGCAGGGATGTGCTGCTGTCAGCGAGGCAGGGATGTGCTGCTGTCAGCGAGGCAGGGATGTGCTGCTATAAGTGAGGTAGGGATGTGCTGCTGTCATTGAAGCAGGAATGTGCTGCTGCAGTGAGGCAGAGATATGCAGCCCACTATCTCCCTATCACCCCTGCCTGAGTCACACACTTTCCCTGTCACCCCTGCCTCAGTTACCCACTATCTCCCAGTCACCGCTGCCTCAGTCAACCACTATATCTGCGATCCCTGCCTCAGTCACCCACTATACCAGTCACCCCTGCTTTAGTCACCCACTGTCACCCTATCACCCCTGCTTCAGTCACCCACTATCCCTGTCAACCCTGCCTCAGTCACCCACTATCTCCCAGTCACCCCTGCCTCAGTCAGCCACTATCCCTGTCACCCCTGCCTCAGTCTCTTACTGTCCCTGTCACCCCTGCCACAGTCATCCACTATCTCCCTATCACCCCTGCCTTAGTCATTTATTATACCTGTCACCCACTTTCTTCCCATACTTACCCAACCCCTTCCTATCACCCCTCCCTCAGTAACCCACTATCTCCCTGTCACCCACTATCTCCCAGTCACCCCGGCCTCAGTCACCCACTATCTCCCACTCATACATGCTTCAGTCACCCACTATCTCCCAGTAATCCCTGCCTCAGTCACCTACTGACACCAGTGCAGACATTTCTGCTGCGGCCTCTCCACTCTCCAGCGTGAACGTCCTGACGACTGAGGAAATCCGCTTCCTAGTTGAGGACTCCGGGAATGAACACTGCCGATATTGCTGTCAGATGACTTTCTACCCAACGGAGGATTTTTGATACTTCCAGCTTTGCCATGCAGTTTCGAGTGCCGCCTTGATGATTTGTGTACACTACCGTGGTGGCGTTGTCAGATTGTACTTGAACAGGCCTGTTCTGTACTAGAGGCAGGGCCAGTGTCAATTAATTGAACACTGCCTGCAATTCCAGAATGTATATCAGGAGGAGAGATTCCTCCCTGGTCCACCGACCCTGGAGAAAGTGTTGCTCCAACACCATGGCCCAGCCCAAAAGACTGGCATCCATTGTCAGGAGGACACAGTTGGAGATCCAGAAGGGATGGCCCCTGCTCAACTGTTGGTCCTGTAGCCACCAGCTCAGTGTCAGACGAACCTCCGGAGTCAAGGAGATCATTTGAGACATCATCCGATGAGGCAGGCCGTCCCACTTGGAGAGGATTAACCTCTGCAGAGGGCGGTAATGAAATTGAGCGTACTCTACCATATCGAAAGCCGACACCATGAGGTCTAGTACTTGCATCGCCGTGTGTATCAACACTCTTGGGCGAGAGAGGACGATACTGTCCTGAATTTTCAGGACTTTCTCTGGAGACAGAAACAATTGTTGGCTGTGTGTGTCCAGCAGTGCCCCTAGGTGCACAATGTTCCGAGCAGGGACCAGCGAGGACTTTTTTCAGTTGATGAGCCACCCGTGGACTTTTAGGAATTGGACCGCCAGTTCCAGATAACTGTGGAGAACCTCTTGGGAGTTCACCAGGATCAGCAAGTCGTCCAGATTTGGCAGGATCCTGATTCTCTGATGGTGAAGGGTCGTCATCACGGCCATGACCTTGGTGAATATCCGAGGTGCCGTGGCCAAACCAGAAGGCAGGACTTGAAATCCAAAAACAAACCAGGCACAACACTGCTTAGCTTCCATCATCAGATGAGATTGGACCAGTGGCGTAACTACTGCCCCCGCAGTCCTCGCGGTGGCTTGGGGGCGAGGGGCTGCGGGGGCGCCACTGATTTACAGCAGACTGACATGCGGACGAGCGTCCGCATGTCAGTCTGCAGTCTCCTTCCCTCCGCCGCTTTTTGGAGGGACACGGAGGGCACACAGCGCGCCTCCCTGTGTCCCTCCTGCTGCATCATCTCCGGCGGCCGCGGGTCTAATAGGGGGAAGTGCCGCCCGTGAGCTCTAATTGGCTCACGAACCGGCACTTCCCCCTATTAGACCCGCGGCCGCCGGAGATGATGCAGCAGGAGGGACACAGGAGAGACGAGCTGTGCCCTCCGTGTCCCTCCAAAAAGCGACGGCGGGGGGGGGGGGGTAAATATCTGGCACTGGGGGCATATATGGCACGGGGGGGGAGGGAGGAATATCTGGCACTGGGGCATTTCTGGCACTGGGGGGAATATCTGGCACTGGGGGCATATCTGGCACTGGGGGGGATATCTGGCACTGGGGCATATATGGCACTGGGGGGGAATATCTGGCACTGGGGGCATATATGGCACTGGGGGGGGTATCTGGCACTGGGGGCATATATGGCACGGGGGGCATATATGGCACTGGGGGGAATATCTGGCACTGGGGGCATATATGGCACTGGGGGGGAATATCTGGCACTGGGGGCATATGTGTACCTGGCACATGGGGGGGACGACTATATTTGGCACTGGGGCATGTAAGTACCTGGCACCGTGGGGGAATATCTGGCACTGGGGACATATGTGGCACTGGGAGCACAGCCCTAGCAACAAGGACTACCTCCTAGCAACGAGCATGACACCCAGTGCATGAAACATCTGGCAACGAGCATGACACCCAGTGCATGAAACACCTGGCAACGAGCATGACACCCAGTGCATGAAACCCCTGGCAATGAGCATGACACCCTGAGCATGAAAACCCCTGGCACCGTGCATGGAACCAAGAGCATGAAACCCCTGGCAACGAGCATGACACCCAGTGCATGAAACCCCTGACAACGAGCAGGTAATTGAAAAGTAATTAGAAGCCTTACTGTAGGACTTAATGTGTAATGGGCATTACGGTGTGTGGCATAATGTATCACGGACATTGCGGTGTGTGTCATAATGTGTCGCAGGCATTACGGTGTATGGTATACTATATCGCGGGCATTGTGATATGTGGTATAATGTCTCAGGGTCATTGCAGTGTGTGGCATAATGTATCACGGACATTGCGGTGTGTGTCATAATGTGTCAGGCATTACGGTGTGTGGTATACTATATCACGGGCATTGTGGTATGTGGTATAATGTCTCAGGGTCATTGCAGTGTGGCATAATACATAACGGGCATTGCGATGTGTGGCATAGGGTATAACGGGCAGGGCATTGCGGTATGTGTCACAGGCATTACGGTGTATGGTATACTATATCACGGGCATTGTGGTATAATGTCTCAAGGTCATTGCAGTGTGTGGCATAATGTGTCACAGGCATTGTATGTGCTATAATGTATCGGGCATTGCAGTGTGTGGCATAATGTATCACGGACATTGCGGTGTGTGTCATAATGTGTCACAGACATTGTATGTGCTATAATGTATCAGGGGCATTGCAGTGTGTAGCATAATGTATAACGGGCATTGCGATTCCTGTCATAATGTGTCACAGGCATTACGGTGTGTGGCATAATGTGTCACAGACATTACGGTGTGTGGCATAATGTGTCGGGGGCATTACAGTGTGTGCATATTGTGTCGTGCATTATTGTGTGCGGCATAATGTCTAAGGGCCATTGCAGTATGTGGCATAATGTATACTGGGCATTACTATAAGGAGGAAAAATGACAAATAATGTAAGGGGCATGAATCAGGATTATTTTTCTTTCCTGTGGTGGCCAACGTATGGGCGTGCAGGTTGCAAGACTGGGGTATAAGGTAGTCTTTTCCTGCAATGCCACGCCCCTTTATGCGAAACCACGCCCACTCCAACAAAACCACGCCCCTTTTTTGACGCGCACGCCTTAGGCGCGCGCATATTTATCCCTTTCTTGCTCCCAATTATGGAGCATGAAGGGGGGGGGG